>NC_060148.1:153682623-153984769 GCF_021461385.2 Schistocerca piceifrons
GCCAGACATACCAGCAATTAAAGGGAACAGCCATGGGTCTCAGGTTGGCCCCCTCGTACGCCAACCTATTCATGGGTCACTTAAAGGAAGCCTTCTTAATTACCCAGGCCTGCCAACCCAAAGTTTGGTACAGATTTATTGATGACATCTTCGTGATCTGGACTCACAGTGAAGAAGAACTCCAGTATTTCATCTCCAACCTCAACTCCTTTGGTTCCATCAGATTCACCTGGTCCTACTCCAAAACCCATGACACTTTCCTTGATGTTGACCTCCATCTGTCCAATGGCCAGCTTCACAGTCCGTCCACATCAAACCCACCAACCAGCAACAGCACCTCCATTATGACAGTGGCCACCCATTCCACATCAAATGGTCCCTTCCCTACAGCCTAGGTCTTAGTGGCAAACGAATCTGCTCCAATCCAGAATCCCTGAACCATTACACCAACAACCTGAAAATAGCTTTCGCATCCCGCAATTACCCTCCCGACCTGGTACAGAAGCAAATAACCAGAGCCACTTCCTCATCCCCTCAAACCCAGAACCTCCCACAGAACAACCACAAACGTGCCCCACTTGTGACAGGATACTTTCGGGGACTGGATCAGACTCTGAATGTGGCTCTCCAGGACTGATACGACTTCTTAAAATCCTGCCCTGAAATGAGATCCATCCTTCATGAAATCCTCCCCACTCCACCAAGAGTGTCTTTCTGCTGTCCACCTAACCTTCGAACCTCTTAGTTCATCCCTATGAAATCTCCAAACAACCTTCCCTACCCTCTGGCTCCTATCCTTGTAACCGCTCCCAGTGTAAAACCTGTCCCATGTACCCTCCCACCACCACCTACTCCAGTCCTGTAACCCGGAAGATGTACACGATCAAAGGCAGAGCCACGTGTGAAAGCACCCACGTGATTTACCAACTGCCTGCCTACACTGTGAAGCTTTATATGTGGGAATGACCAGCAACACACTGTCCATTCGCATGAATGGACACAGGCAGACAGTGTTTGTTGGTAATGAGGATCATCCTGTGGCTAAACATGCCTTGGTGCACGGCCAGCACATCTTGGCTCAATGTTACACCGTCCGAGTTATCTGGATACTTCCCACTAACACCAACTTGTCAGAACTCCGGAGATGGGAACTTTCCCTTCAGTATATCCTCTCTTCTCGTTATCCACCAGGCCTCAACCTCCACTAATTTCAAGTTGCCGCTGCTCATACCTCACCTGTCTTTCAACAACTTCTTTGCCTCTTTACTTCCGCCTAGACTGACATCTCTGCTCAAACTCTTTGCCTTTACAAATGTCTGCTTGTGTCTGTGTATGTGCAGATGGATATGTGTGTGTGTGTGCAAGTGTATACCTGTCCTTTTTTCCACCTAAGGTAAGTCTTTCCGCTCCCGGGATTGGAATGACTCCTTACCCTCTCCCTTAAAACCCACATCCTTTCGTCTTTCCCTCTCCTTCCCTCTTTCCTGATGAAGCAACTGTCGGTTGCGAAAGCTTGAATTTTGTGTGTATGTTTGTGTTTGTTTGTGTGTCTATCGACCTGCCAGCGCTTTTGTTTGGTAAGTCACATCATCTTTGTTTTTAGAAATATTTACTAATATTACATATATACCCTCATGGGAGGGTGGAGATTTGTCTGGAATAGGATACAGGATTCCAAAGGTGTTGTGGTGCTACAGTCCATGGAAGCTGCATTGTGCATTACATTATTTTCCAACACGTCTGTAGAAATGAAAACATCTCAGCCATGGGAATTAACTGCATGTTCTCAAAGTCTTCTAATTTGGTATGGTACGATGGGGTATTTTCCTCCTAATGGCTAAAGAGTTCCTTTATTGCAGCCTTGAGGTCAGCAAAGGTTCCTCATTTTTTGAACAACTACAGCATTATCTCTCTGTTGAATGGAATGTGTAAACTCTTCAAACAGGTGATGAACTGCCAAATTCTCCAATTCAGGCAGTATTTACTCCAGTATCAATGCAGTTTTTTACCATCTTATACTCTTGATATATCCAGTTAAAAAGCATTCATGCATCACCAATATTTAATATTTTGTAAATGGTGTCAGTGGCATCATATTCGTGGTGAGCTGTGTGGTTTTTTGACTTCTGTGTGTTGATGGCTTCTCTTTACATTGCAGCTCCACATCACTGGTATTACAAAATTTCAGCTCTAGCGAGGTGTTCAAGAGACTGGATACTGAACAGTGGCACCCAGTTCTCTACAAAAACCCACACCACCAATGTGGAGACTGGTCACCTCACCTCGTCCATTCATCCTGTGAGTGGACGGGTGGCCACTCCTCTGCTTCTTCAGTAGGGCCCAAGCAGGCAAACGGGGTTGGGGGGATTACTGGTTATCAGGAGCTCCAACACTAGGCGCGTTATGGGGCCCCTTAGGAGCACAGCATTCAGGGCTGGAAAGAAAGCCAATGTGCACCCAATACATCTGTCAGGAGGCCTCATCTGAGATGTTGAGGTGGCCTTGCCTGTGGCTATCGAGCGTGCAGGGCGCAGTCATCTGCAAGTTGTGCCTCATATTGGCACCAACGACGCCTTTCGCTTGGGTCCTGAAGCCATCCACAGCTCATTCCAGTGACTGGCAGAGGTAGTGAAGACTGCTGGCCTCGTGTGTGGGGTACAAGCAGAGGTCGCACTTTGCAGTATTGTTTCCAGAGTTGATCAGGACCCTTTGGTTTGCAGCCAAGTGGAAGGTCTCAACCAAGTCTTGGTCGACTCTGTGATGATCTTGGCTGCAGAATTGTAGACCTGCATTATCTTGTCAGGATTTGTAGAACTCCCCTTGATGGGTCAGGGGTGCACTACACAAAATAAGCAGCTACTCAGGTAGCAGATTACTTGTGGAGTGCACATGAAGGTTTTGTAGACTAGATGTTACTTTGAGGTGCTCTTATGACCACTCACAGTCGATATGCAGCAAAGGAAGCCAGACGGCCTTCAGAATAAAGACACTTCAACTGTCACAATATCAGCAAACTGTCGAAGTGTTTGAATACAGTTGTCATATTTACTGCCCTCCGGGAAAGTTCTTATGCTCAAACCCAAGGTGAGATATTTAGCGAGTCATGGAACGTATATCGGAAAGGCAGATTGGAGGCCATACAAAGGTGGGGGATTGATCGTTGCAGTTGACAAAAATATTGCCTCTATTGAGGTTGAAGCTGAGTGTGACAGTGATGTCATTTGTTTCCATATAACAGTTGTAGGTGAAACCATGTTAATTGTTGGATGTTCCTACCAGCCATCTGATTCAGCTGTGACAGTTCTATAGTGATTCAAAGAAAATCTTGTCAGTAGCGCATAAATACTGACTTCGTGCAAGACTAGTTGGAGGCGACTTTAACGTACTGAGTATAGATTGGGATTCCTATGGATTCATTGGGGTGGTATAGACTGCCAGTCATGTGAAATACTTTTGAACATGATTTCTGAAATCTATCTTGAGCAGCTAACTCTGCAGCCCACACACACTGGAAATATTTTAGACCTTGTAGCTATAAATAGGATGGATCTTATCGACAATGTCAGTATACAAACAGGGATTAGCAATTTTGATATCATTATAGCAACTATGGTTTCTAAAGTTAATAAATCAGGAAAGGAGGCTAGGAGAGAATTTCTGCTAGATAGAGCAGAAAAGCAGTTGTTAGCATCTCACTTAGTGAGCGAATTGACAATACTTAGTTTGAGTAAGGTGGATATAGAGGAATTATGGGCAAAGTTTAAGCATATTGTAAATTATGGTCTGGAGAGTTAACTGCATAGAAAGTGGATGAAGGATGGAAAGGAACCTCCATGGTTTAAAAACGAAATTTTTGTAGATGCTGAGGAAACAGAGGCTGTTGCACTCTCACTTCAAAAGAAAATGCCAAATGGTGGCAAGTGAAGGTTAGTAGAGATTAATGCATCTGTGAAAAGATCTATGTATGAAGCACACAACGACTATCGCAGTCACACCTCAGCAAAAGCTCTGGCAGAGTACCTGAGAAAATTCTAGTCATATGTAAGTCTTTAATTCAGTCCCTTGTTGACCAGTCCAGCATGGCAGTTGAAGATAGCAAAACGAAAGCCAAAGTTTTAAATTTTGCGTTCAAGAAATCGTTCACACAGGGGAATCATGCAAAGATACACTCATTTGAGCATCAGACTGACTCTCATAAGATGACAAAGTAATAAGCATCTCTAGCGTTGAGAAACAGCTGGGAGGTTTGAAAGAAGATAAATCACCAGGTCTGGATGGAATCCCAATCTGGTTTTACAAAGAGTATTCTATGGTATTGGGCCTCTACCTAGCCTGCATTTATTGTGAATCTCTGGCTCATCACAAAGTTCCAAGTGACTGGAGAAGAGCACAAGTGATCCTAGTAAATAAGAAGAGTAAAAGAACAGACACAAAAAATTCCCTACTAATATCCCTAACTTCGTTTTGTTGCTGAATCCATGAACATATTCTAAGTTTAAGCATATTAAACTTTCTTGAGCCTGGGAAGCTTGTGTCCAAGAATCAGCATGGGTTTAGAAAGGATTGCTTGTGAGAAACTGAGCTTGTCCTTTTGTCAGATGACGTACTGCGATCTGTAGATGGAGGGCAACAGACAGATTCCATATTTCTAGATTTGGTACATTGCTGCGTTGCAAGCTGTTGCCATAGGTATGAGCACATGGAATAAGTTCACAGATGTGTGAGTGGCTCGAAGATTTCGTAAGTAAAAGAACACAGTATGTTTTCCTCAAAGTTGAGTTACTGTAGGAAGATACTAGATGACTTAGTCAATATTTCTGGTTGGTGTAATGAATGACGGTCAAATGCAGATGAATGGAAAGAACAAACCTGAAATGAAATGTTGAGTTACAGTATTACTAGTGTCCTGCTTGCTACAGCCAAGTCATTTAAATATCTGGGCCTAACATTGCAAAGTGATCTGAAATGGAATGAACATGCAAGAATTGTGGTAGAGAAGGCGAATGGTCGACTTTGGCTTATTGGAAGAATTTTAGGAAAGAGTGACTGCATATAGGACAGAGGTGCAACCTATTCTTGAGTACTACTAGAGTGTTGGGGATCCATACCATGTCAGATAAAATGTAAATGCCGTGTGGCTAGAGCCTCCTGTCAGGTGGACTGTTCACCTGGTGCAAGTCTTTCGAGTTGACACCACTTCGGCGACTTGTATGTCAATGGGGCTGTTAGGTATGACATTCCGTCATGCTGAACACTCAGCTATCAGGGGCGGACACCGTGTTGTAAGGAAGGAAGATATTGAAGCAGTTCACAGGAGGAGCTGTTAGATGTGTTACTGGTAGGTTCAAGCAATACATAAGTGTTACAGAGATATTCGAGAACTGAAATCGGAATATCTGAAGGGAAGGCAACATTCTGTCTGAAAAACACTATTGAGAAAATTTAGAGAACTGGCATGTGAAGCTGACTATTGAACGATTCTACTGTTGCCAACATACATTGTATGTAAGCACCACAAAGATATGATACAAGAAACAGTACTTGTATGGAGACATATATTGTGAGTGGAACACGAAGGGAAAAAACTAGTAGTGGTACGGGTTATCTTCTGCCACACACCATATGATGGCTTCCAGAGGGTTTATGTAGATGTAGATACAGCTCTATAGTATCTGAATTAGGTATCCACATCCTAAACGTATCTTAAATAATCAGGTAGAAGAAGTGGTGGAGCTGTTTCACACCTGAGGCGTTTTTGACAAGAAACTAAAATGGTTATCACATGGGTGCCAAATAAAATTACTATCTATAAAAATTCAACACTCTAAGATTGCTCTAATATTCCATAATGGAACCTTGTGCTAAGGTGACTGTATTGTTACAGTTCTGTCAAAATTCTAGAAATCCTTCATCTTATCCCATTTAGGTTAAGGATGTATAACACACGGATTTGCAACACCATTGGTATTTGACTAGATTCTGTCCACAGTAGTGGTACGAGGCTGGCAACGAGCCTCTTGCACAGGTCCCATTGAAGGCCTTCTGGCAGAAGCATGCTACTGCTATTGCAAGTTAAGCATCAGGAACCTCTATTTAATTATGTAATAATGATTGGGTAGGCACCTGGTGATCCCTGCCATCTGCCTCTGGCAATCAGAAGTCTAGACTTTAAGTGAAATGTCTCTGGGGTAGTAGAACAACTGGGAAATATTGAGGAATTGTCTTTAGATTCCTCCAATCAACTGTAGGCACAGATCTTTTCCTCGAACTACTCCATAGTGCATAGCTAGCTCAAACATACACCTCGACCTGCTCTGTGGACCTGAAGGGAACACACACCTTAATGTCTGTAGGTGACTGTTTCTTTTAATCCTTCATGGGTATATTAATTCAGAAACCATGTACGCAGATGGCTATAGAACTGTTGTAGAGTTGAGTGTGTGTTTGTGTACAGTAGTAATAACAAACTCTGGTCTCTGCCAAGTGCGTTCACTGCTGAGCGGGCAATTGTCACCAAAGCCCTATAACACATTGTAGCCAAAAAGTCGCTGTTGGTCTTTGACTCATAGAGCTGTCTTCAATCTGTTAGCCATCACTATGCAAGGCAATCCCTGTCAGTGTTCAGGATCTACTATTAACCTCCTCCATTGGATGCTGCCATCACTTTCATGTGTTACCGAGGCACACTCCTAGGCTCGTAAGCAGCTCACAGCTCGTCTTGCTGAGGAAGCAACTGTGAGTGAATTACTAGGCATTAGGATACCTGGTACTGACCTAATACACCAAGAAATGAATCTAATCATAACAGGAAGAGAGTTTGATTGGTAAAATATTACTACCCCCAGTAAAAACAGAATGAAGAAAGAAAATCACTGCTGAACTTTGAGGAAAGAATTTTGCCACTTTATGCAGTCTGTTGATCACACATACAAGGCTTGGTAATGATTTTCTCTTATGGCAAGAGGATCCATCTGGGTACCCCTCCTCACATTAACCCATATATTGATGAAATACTGACACGGTGAAGCGAGTATTGGATGAATTCTAAGATTCATTAGAGAAAGCAGATTTTACCCCAGTTTGAAGTTCTGTTAAGCTTTATGTTAGTGTTTATCGCAAATGTGGAGGGAAATACTCTCACTGTAGTAAGAGCGCTGGAGGACTGCCATCTGCTTTGCACTCTGCATTGATATATTCAGTGATTCCTTACAGCCTTTTAGCCAATCCAGCTCCTTTAGCATCAACAAGCCTTGCCTGCTTTCTTTGTTTTTGAGACCTAATTGATGGCAATGTTTTTCCTACAGTCCTTTTAGTTTCGAGTCAGTGAGTGGAATGGAGAGGAGAGAGTGAGCCTCATCCCCCAGTAGATAAGCAGCTTGCACTCCCCCCTCCCAACACACAAACACACACACACACACACACACACACACACACACACACACACACACACACACACACACACACACACACACACACACACACATCATTATTGTTTTTATAGAAGATATCTTAAACCACCAAAAATCAAGAGGGTATTTTAAATATTTGCGCATTCCTATGTACTTGATGTTACTTTAGTCAAGTAAAGGATTGCAGCAATGCTGTGACATGCTGCTGCCATAGACCTATCCAAAAACTTTTATCGAGAAAGATTGCCAAATAGCCGTACATATTTGAGAAGTTATTTTATTTTGAGTTTCAGTGTTAGCATTTCAGTATGCTGTCTTCAGGCCCAAAATGCACTTTGTATGCTGGGTTAGAAGTTCAGAGGTATCAATATTGTATTGGAGGCGACAGTGTCTGGATATCTTGAATTCATTATTAGAGTTCTTCCTTCAAGTGCATAGGACACAGCTGTGTCTGTATGCACTGTCCAGTGTTACATTATTATCTAAAGGGCTGAGACATAAATGTTGGGTGGTTTTTATCCAGCATGAGTGCAGTGATGAAGAAAAAAGTGAACTTTAAGTATGAGGTGTGCACCTCAGTTTGTGCAATAAATACATGGAATTTTGCATTCAGAATGGGTTGGATAGTGTGTCGGAAAGAGGCAGCAGGAGACTGTTGCTGATTCCAAAGACATGTAGAAGCCACATCTAAAACTCTACTATTTTGGATGGGAAACCTAAATGTTTCTGGATGAAAATAAATACTTACTGTGAATAATTTCCTGTCTGCACACATGTTGAAACCTGTTGGTGGAGGAGGATTTAGAAGGATATTGAACTGATTAAATACGAAGCTTATTTGAAAAAGAAAATATCGTTTGTTGGTCACTCAAATTCATACACCTGTTTATCAGATGGATGCTATTCCCAGTTGCTAACTGAAGCATTCTTATAATTATATATCCACAACACCTTTTCATTAACTTTGACGTAAATGACATTGTCTTTGTGTACAAAGATTTGGACGGATGTCATTATATCGTTGTAAGCAATTCCTGGAATGGTCCAGTATTTCCTGTGGTGACAATGTGCTGACCACGATGTGATTTTTTGTCTTGGCACGCATTACTTTTTTGAACAATTGGATTGTGTCACACTTGCAGAGAATGTCATTATTACATGTCCAACATTTGTGAATATAGTAAAGATGATATATTTAAATACAAATTTTCCTCGTTCGTTGTAGAAACCCTGTGTGTCAGCAACGATGTTCACACTTGAAAGTGTCATTGTGAAATGCTGTGGATCTGCGGTACCTGGGGAAATTATCTGATGATTCAAATTCAACACATATGTCTCTTAGTCCTGATTTCACTTTCATTTTGCTTTGAACGATGTATCTAATTGGAGTGAAACCTTGTACACGTGTCAGAGAGTAGGCCATGAGTGTTAGTACCACAGTCAAATTGCAAATTATCATATAGGTAGAATTCAGAATTAAGTACACTTTGGCTTTGGTTAGTTTACAATTGTTGAACACACTCGAATACTTTTTCAGACATCCCATCCCGTCTAGAGAGCCAGTATAATGAATCATTGCAGTTCTAGTTGAACTGCTGTAGAACTGAATATTCAAACAGTTCCTATGAACATAAACTTCTTGGTAATTAAATTTCTGATTTCAATACTCATAAAAAATTCAAGTGTTCTTTATCTGTCACAGGAATATGAGGCATTTCCCCTGTCACAGGAATATGAGGCATTTCCTATACCAATTTATCTGATGAGCTTTTATTCTCTTTAGGCTTAGGCTCTTATATTGAGTTATCTGTTGTACTTCAAGCTAGAATTAGTTCTTGCTTAGCGTTCATGATGTGTCTTGTATCCTAAACACTCCCCATAAACATTTTTGGTGGGATACATACTCTAAAGCAGAGACTTATTCATCTGTGTTAGTACCATCCTCCTCAAGTCCAAAGTTGACACAGAAACATATGTTTTGATGATCGACTTCAATGCCATCCAGTTAGTATCGTATTTCTTGACAGATAAAGGCAAAAATATTACATGTAAGCTGGAAGCTGGTATAGGGCCTCCATCTTTCTTCTCAAATTTCCCTTCCAAGTATAGGAAACTGTTGCTCGCAATTGTTAAATCATCGTGTGTGTAGAATGAGAATTCTTATCCCATCATTATTATTAAATGTTGCTGAAGCAAAAGGCTTATGAGAGAAATATTCCTAGCAAATGGTTCACGAACTGGAGCCATTATATTGAGTGACATCACTATGTGGTTACAATCCTATCAGTTTAAGGAACCTGTAATTCTCCCATGTTACAACATTGAGCTTCTGAAATGATGTGATGTACTGAAGGTTGTGTGCATCCCTTTTGTACCATGCTGTTTAAAGTGAAGTGGTATGACAATTGTCTCTTGTAAAAAATCAACTGTATTCTTGTCCCGGTCAACAGTATTCAAATTGAGATGGTCTGGTGCCTGCCAAGTCACTGGCAGGTGTATCAGTTTGCTTGGCACATCTCGACAATTTTGTATCCTGGGCCTTTGTAGTGAAGATACAGATTCATTGCGATGGTATGCTCGACACTAATCATGCTAACTGCTTGTACATCCACAGGTTGTTCTGATCCTTAAAATTTATCAGAATTCTTCTCCAAAATGTGAATCCTTGAGAAGACTTATAGTGGCCATATGGAACCCTCATGGCTAAAGTCTGTTGTCTGTTTTGCCATTTTTATTTTCATTTTACACATATTAACATTTGCATGTAACTTGCACTCTTTTACAGATGAATTTTTTATACATTCATTTAAATCATCAATATCATATGAGCCGGGCATATTTCCACAACTTTACCAACTCCTAGACGTAGTTTATTGTTTGCCTTGTGGATAGTAGGAAATTGGTTGTATGTCTCAAGATTGATCAGTGCAATACTCCAGGACCCTTGCCTAGATATGTTGGTGGAAAGTAATTTCTACATCTACATCGGTACTCTGCAAATCACATTTAAATGCCTGCAGAGGGTTTATCAAACCACCTTCACAATTCTCTATTATTCCAATCTTGTATAGCGCGTTGAAAGAATGAACACCTATATCTTTACATACAAGCTCTGATTTCCCTTATTTTATTGTGGTGATCATTCCTCCCTATGTAGGTCAGTGTTAACAAAATATTTTCACATTTGGAGGAAAAAGTTGGTGATAGGAATTTCATGAGAAGATTCTATCAAAATGAAAAATTCCTTTCTTTTAATGATGTCCAGCCCAAATCCTGTATCATTTCTGTGACACTCTCTCCCATATTTCATGATAATACGAAACGTACTGCCTTTCTTTGAACTTTTTTGATGTACTCCATCAGTCCTATATGGTAAGGATTCCACACCGTGCAGCAGTATTCTAAAAGATTATGGACAATTGTAGTGTAGGCAGTCTCCTTAGTAGGTCTGTTACATTTTCTAAGTGTCCTGCCAATAAAATGAAGCCTTTGGTTAACCTTCCCCACAACATTTTCTATGTGTTCCTTCCAATTTAAGTTGTTCATAATTGTAATACCTAGGTATTGAGTTGAATTTGTGGCTATTACATTAGACTGATTTATCATGTAACCAAAATTTAATGAGTTCCTTTTAGCATTCATATGGATGAGCTCACACATTTTGTTATTTAGGGTCAACTGCCACTTTTCGCACCATTCAGATATCTTTTCTAAATCGTTTTGCAGTTGGATTTGATCTTCTGATGACTTTATTAATTGATAAACGACAGCATCATCTGCAAACAACCGAAGACAGCTACTCAGATTGTCTCCCAAATCCTTTATATAGATAAGTAACAGCAAAGGCCTATAACACTACCTTGGGGACTGCCAGAAATCACTTCTGTTTTACTCAATGTTTTTCTGTCAGTTACTACGAACTGTGACCTCTCTGACAGAAAATCACAAATCCAGTCACATTTCTGAGACAATATTCCATAAGCACGCAATTTCACTATGAGCCACTTGTGTGGTATGGTGTCAAAAGCCTTCCAGAAATATGGAATTGATCTGAAATCCCTTGTCAATAACATTCAACACTTCATGCAAATAAAGAGTAGTTGTGTTTCACAGGAACAATGTTTTCTAAACCCATATTGACTGTGTGTCAATAGCCTGTTTTATTCGAGGTAATTTATGATGTTCAAACACATTATATGTTCCAAAATCCTGCTGGATATCAATGCTAACAATATGGGCCTGTAATTTAGTTGATTACTCCTACTACCTTTCTTGAATATTGAGGTGACCTGTGCAACTTTCCAGTCTTTAGGTACAGATCTTCCGTCAAGCAAATGGTTGTATATGACTGTTAAGTATGGAGCTAATGCATCAACATACTCTGAAAAGAACCTAATTGGTATACAGTCAGGACCAGAAGACTAGCTTTTATTAGGTGATTTAAGTTGCTTCACTACTCAGAGGATATTTACTTCTACGTTACTCATGTTGGCAGCTTTTCTTGATTAGAATTCTGTAATATTTACTTTGTCTTCTTTTGTGAAGGCATTTCGGAAGGCTGTGTTTAGTAACTCTACTTTGGCAGCACTGTCTTTGATAGTATCTCCATTGCTATTGCACAGAGAAGGCTTTGATTGTTTCTTGCCACTAGCATACTTCAGATACGACCAGAATCTCTTTAGATTTTCTGCCAGGTTTTGAGACAAAGTTTCATTGCGGAAACTGTTATAAGCATCTCGCATTGAAGTCGGCACTAAAATTCAAGCTTCTATAAAATATCGCCAATCTTGGGGATTTCACATTAGTTTAAATTTGGCATGTTTGTTTCTGCAACAGTGTTCTAACCCATTTTGTGTACCAAGGAGGATCAGCTCCATTGTTAATTTGTTTGTTATAAATATCTAAATTGCTGCCAATACTATTTCTTTGAATTTAAGCCACATCTGGTCTACACTTTTATTATTAATTGGAATGTGTGGACATTGTGTCTCAGGGAGGTGTCACGTAAATTTTTATCTGCTTTTTTGAGTAGGTATATTTTTCACTTATTTTTCGAGCATTTGGGGATTACAATATTCAATCTCGCTACGACAACCCTGTGTTCACTAATCCCTGAATCGGTTTTGATGCTCATTATTAACTCAAGATTATTTGTTGCTAAGAGGTCAAGTGTGTTTTCACAACCGTTTACTATTCGCGTGGACTCATGAACTAATTACTCGAAATAATTTTCAGAGAATGCACTTAGCACAATTTTGGATAATATTTTATGTGTATCTCCGGAATTAAACATGTACTTTCACCAACATATCGAGGATAAATTAAAGTCCCCAAAAACTATTATCGTATGAGTTGGGTATGTCTTTGAAATCAAACTCAAGTTCTCTTTGAACCTTTCTTCAACTGTTTCATCTGAATTGGGTGGTCGGTAGAAGGATCCAGTTATTATTTTATTCTGGTTTTGAACAATGACCTCTGCCCATACTAACTCACAGGCAGTATCTACTTCAATTTCGCGACAAGTTAAACTACTTCTAACAACAACAAACACGCCACCGCCAATCGTGTTTAGCTTATCCTTTTGGAACACTGTTAGGTTCTTTGTAAAAATTTCAGCTGAGCTAATATCCAGCTTTAGCCAGCTTTCAGTGCCTATAATGATTTAAGCATCTATGCTTTCTATTAGCGCTTGGAGCTGTGGTACTTTCCCAACACAGCTATGACAATTTACAACTGTTATACCAGTGGTTCCTGTATCTACATTCTTCCTGTGTATGGCCTGCACCCTTTCTGACTGAAGACCTCCTTGTGTTTTCCCGAGACCCTCTAACCTAAAAAACCACCCACTGCATGCCACACAGCCCCTGCTAGCCGTGTAGCCATGTCCTGCATATAGTGGACACCTGACCTGTTCAGCGGAACTCGAAACCCAATCAACCTTTGGCACAAGTCAAGGAATCTGCAGCCTACACGGTCACAGAACTGTCTGAGCCTCTGATTCAGACTCTTCATTTGGCTGTGTACCAGAGGTCCGCAATTGGTCCTGTCGACTATACTGCAAATGGTCATCACTGCTTTCAGCATGACTGGCAGCCTTTACCACTTCTATTAGCTGCTTGAAACCAGAGAGGATCTCTTCTGATCCAAAGTGACATACATCATTGGTACCAACATGAGCAACCACCTGGAGTTGGCTGCACTCTGTGCTGTTCATGGCATCTGAAAGGACCGTTTCCACATCTGGAATGACTCCACCCGGTACACACACGGAATGCAAATTGGTTTTCTTACACTTCTTGTCAGCCAAGTCCCTAAATGGGCCTCATAATGCACCAAACGTTGGAGCTCCCAACTACCAATAATCTCACCCTCTGTGATTGCCTGGATCTTGCAGGCTGAGTGGTTTCCTCTGAAACAGGACAGGTGACAGCATCTGGCTCAGTGACAGTGTCAGCCACAGACAGCACCTGGAACCTCTTTGTCAGACAAACCGGAGAGGCCTTATGTGCGGCCACCTCAGAAGTCTTTCGCTGCCTGCTTCACCCCAGGGCGACCTCCCACTCTACTACAGGTGAGGGGTCAGCCTCAGTGTGAGCAGTAACAGGGTTGGCCACCGATGAGGACCGATCGGAGGACTCGGACGTGCTGGAGGCCCGGCGGATCCCCACGGCCGGCCCATAGCAAGTGGTGCCCATCCACTGCAGCCTCAAGCTGTGTAACCGAATCCGTCACAGCCCGAAGCTGAGAGCGAAGTGTCACCAACTCAGCTTGCATCCGCACACAACAATTGCAGTCCCTGTCCATACAAAAGACCATGGAAAAGTAAACTATCAGATAAATGGACTATCGGCATGTGCTGCACAACTCTGCTGTAGACCCTGATGAAAACACAGGAACTGTGTCTAATAATACGCAAATATTCGAAAACCTAACTACCGAAGCACTCAGGTGAAACTAAATAATTCGCCCCAATTAGGAACTAGTGGCGGACACTTCAAGAAAGGCGTTACGCAATACGGAGAGGTTTATTATCGAAATTACGAGAGAGCACATTCCGGGAAGAGATGGGCAACATATTACTACCGCCCACATATATCTCGCGTAATGATCACAACGAAAAGATCCGAGAAATTAGAGCAAATACGGAGACTTACAAGCAGTCGTTCTTCCCACGCACAATTCGTGAATGGAACAGGGAAGGGGGGATCAGATAGTGGTACAATAAGTACCCTCCGCCACACACCGTAAGGTGGCTCGCGGAGTATAGATGTAGAAAATTGGTCTACTTTCCGACGCAAATGAAAATGCAAGAACAGAGGCTATTAGATATTAAATTTATGCGCAGAAACTCAAGGAACTAAACTATTAAAGCACACAGGTGATGTAATAAAATTTGCTCATAAAATATGTGCTTAATAATTATGACCATTCTTTTAAAGTCAGAAGGTATGACATCACATCTAAACATCAACTGACACATGTACGGTTATCAAGAGGGCCATAGTCAGGAATATCAAATGAGATATGTATCAGAGTCTTGATGGCATCAAACACTGTAGAACATGTGGTTGTTGGTAAAATTGTGGCACAATTCTTGTGATGGATTTAAATCACTGAATGAGTCAGACTAGTAGATTTTATTCCGTTTTTTACGTATGCAGCAAATTGAATACGAAATGCCCCTGCAACATGTAGGTTTACAGTCCAGCATTCTTTAGTTTTCCACTTTGCCCTTGGTATCATATTCTGCATGAACACCCTATGAAATTTTTTAATGAATTTTAGAAGCCAACACATTTAACTGAAGTCCTGTTCCCCTGATGTCCGGTGACATGTTCTATGAGAACCACATCTGGTTTAGAGCTTCTCTGCAATTCTTCTGTGTAAAAACCTAACAGAAATATCTTCACTTTCACTGCCCTTTAAGATGTAAGTTCTTGTGTTTGTTCGTTGCACTTTGGAAACTGTAAATATCTCTGTTGACCAGTTCAGTTGATAAGATTTCTCAAACACCATCTTACATTTTGAAATATGTTCCGAATCAGGGGCATTAAATTTTTGCTCGCATTGATCCACCATTTTAACACATTTGTTTACCATACTAGGTAACCCATCAGTGCTTCACAGTTGCCCATCTCCTCCTCATCCTCTTCCTCTCTGTCCATCACCTCCTTCTCCTCTCTCTATCCATCATGTCCTCCCCCTCTCACTCCATACTCTCCTCCCCTCTCTCTGTCCATCTCTCTCTTGCCTCTGTCTACAACAATCCCCCCCTCTGTCTGTCTACTCTTACTTGACTTTGACCTTGAGCCTCGTTTATTGTTATTGTAAATGAAACCTTGAATGGAAACTGAAGTCACTTAAAATGTATGGGTAAATTGGTTGGGTTTGTTGGTATGCAGGGTACGAGAGAGACATCTCCAGCTGCTGGATCTGTGAAGATAGTAGCTACAGTGACAGTAATTCATATGGTTTTAATCTGTGAATTACAAAGTTTCAGACAATGCAGTTGCGTGGTAGTATTCTAATCATAAGCTGATAAGCCATAAATACAACTTACCTGTATTCTGCACAAACGAACTGCAAGGAAAGAGAAGGAAAAAAAGCACATTACTGTGTATAAAGTTTTTGTTTAAAGTTATATATAGAAGAAAAGAATACATATATATATGAGAGAGAACATTTGTCTAATGGTTTAAGTACTTTGCTATCATATATCTGTCTGAACATTTAGTAGAGTATCGTGTAGATGTTTGAAGTAAATCGTTCAAGAACTGTTTGAAATTTTTGTTAACAGCGTTTCCGCTTTATATATACATGTAACATATATCTGTCAGAATTTTTATTAGAGTATATATTATGTCCATTCAAACTTTATACTATCGTGTAGAAATTGGTCTAAAACTTTCCAAGATTTTTGATAACGATATTAAACGATGACTTGTCTTCATAGAGTAATATAGATTTAGAAGCCCATTATCCTAAACATCGATAATTTTATTTTTATCAGTGATATTTAGTATGCTTATACCGCCAAATTATTTGTGGGAGAATATCTAGAACCACAAAGATTAAAACACATACATTTGTGGTTTTTGCCGTTTTGTACAGATGTTCCATGGTACTCAGTTTCAGATGGGAGAATGTTGAGTAGTAGTGTACTTCATTCCTTGAAATACATACTGTAAGATTCACCTTATAATATAATAAAAAATATATGATACAATAATATAAATGTTTATATGTATCGAAATAATGAGATTAATTCTTCGGCACTCAGACAAGCACAATAAGCTGGGCTATGCCTTTAATGGGTTCATATTAGTTCTGCATTGATGAATTACTCTTCCTATTGTTGTAGATTTATGCCTACCAATTAATAATACTACGTGTGATCACCGTATCCACCTAAGAAATCTGGACCGTGTCTACAACATTGTAATCGGATCTTCATTGTAACTCCAAAGTACAAATGTGGGCTTCTTGGATTTTTATATATTACAGTACCACTTGGAATAATAACTCATATAATGTGAAACAAATACTAACAAAGAGATAGAGGGGATGGCCAGTACTTACCTCAGCTAAGTACAGCCGATAGATACACAAAACAGTATATATCGGCTATACTGAGCTAAGTACTGGCCAGCCCCTCTATCTCTTTGTTAGTATTTGTTTCACATCTTTATATGAGATTTCCCATTAATCATTTAACTCATATAATGTTTCAGTTAGTAAAATAATATTGTATTTGTCCTTTGATGCACATAAAAAATACAGACTTTTTACTTATTCTCACAACCAAAATGGCAGATTACACTCTAAAATAATATGCGTCTACCTTCATTCATTAACAGAGAGCGAGTCCTTCCTTTTACCAAGAAACAGGGAAAACATCTTTTGTTTTTTAACACTTGACAATCGAAAATACATTATGGTAGGCACAGGCTCTATGCTGGGCTAACACTTCACCACTTCTCTTTGCCTTTGAAGAAATCGAAAACATGAAAACAAGAAATGGGTAAGGTGCATCACAACCTGCATAGTCGATTTGAAGATTGCCTGGGCAACAACTGATCCCTCTCCACAGCAATTGTTCAAACACCCATGCAACATCCTTTCCACTCTTTGCTTTCCCAGGGAGAGCCCAGGGAAATCTGGAATATGTATCTATAACCATTAAAATATATGTAAATCCTGTATTTGCTCATGCATATCGTGTGACATCTATTAGGACTGTCAATATTTATAAAAATATTGTGAATCTGATATATTGTTATTTAGAAGGCTCTCGTTATCACAAAAATTATTGATATATCGATGAAAAAAACATTGGCCGATAAAAATATCAGCCGTACATTGTAAATGTGTGGCTGGTTTTAGAGCTGTATTTTTAAGTACTGTAGTGATTTATTGTTAGATGTTCTGTTCATCAACAAGCTAGCAGCCTGCTTATCTCTCTTACAGCAAGATTTGAGAGGAAAGTTATGCACATTCATGCTTGGCGATAATCACTTTGCTAACAATGGTAACTGCATGTAAGTGGCACGTAAATGAAAGATGTTCAATGGGTACGACATTCGGTTTCATCACATATCAGGTCTGTCCAAACAACTTCATGTCGACTTCCATGTTTTTTTTATTTTTTATTTCTGCACCCTGTTTTTTTTCATTTCTGCAAATGTCAGCGACCTAGCAGTAGTAATGTCAAAATTGTGTGGTGAAGTTAAACATTGCAGTTTCTGTTGTTAGCCGATTACAGCAGCATTCCCCCTCACACCTCTCACCCTACCACATAGACCAATCTCGTCATTTAGATTTTTGTTCATCTTTTTCAGCGACTGTCAATAAAATTCTTTAGGGCTATTTACAGCATTGTAAATATGTAAAATTGTCCAAAGCTTAGACCACTGTTGTAAGTGGTCTTCCTCAGGGCTTGTGCTGCGCTAACTACTGTTTTATTTTAACAATGCTGACTCCTGTTTTATTTTAACAGCCCCTGAGCTGTTTCATTGACAATGATAATGGCTGCGGAAGCCTACCCCTACTTTTTTAAAAATAATGCTGCTGTGTAGAAATAGCACAAAAGTTGCATTATAAAGTGTTTTTTAACCCAACTGGTGTGCTGTTGCTTCGCGTTGGTAGTCTTGTCATTCCATTCACACTGTCACCCCTGAGTGGAACTGGACTACTTCTTTGTGCCACCAAATTGCTTCACACAGTCGAAGAGAAAGACTGGACGTGATGAAAGCTTAAAAAGAAGTAAGACTCCTTCACACCGTGAAAGTAAAATTATGTTTTACTACAATTTCAAAAGAACAGTTTCAAATATTTACCAAAAATACAGAAAAATTTAATATAAAATAAAAATATTGGCACTTAATATTATTGCCATTTTGATATCTATATATTGGTGAAAAAGATATTGCTGAAATTTTATCAACAGCCATAATATCTATGAGATCTACCTGCCATAAATCAGCCAGCCCTAATATCTATGAGATCTGCCTGCCATATATCAGCATGTCCACATGAGAATCTTTCACACACTGGTTTGTGGAGTTACTGTTGTCTCCATAATAATTGTTCAACAACGCATCTCTCTCGAGGATCTGAAATGACTGATATGATTTCATTCATGTGAGCTGTATTCCCTGCAGTGGTTGATATTTTGAGCAGTCATTTCCATTGTGTTATTTTGTTGGGATTGTCATAATACATACAGGGTGAGTCACATAAGACCCTTTTATAATCTTGGACAACACATGACAGTGGGATCCACTACAGTTCATGCTACACGTGTCTACTAATCACTCAGTGCTCAATCATAATGTCTTGTCAAATTCATGTGAGGCAGCTTCCCAGTGGAGTTCACAAATGATGAATATGTCAATATGCTTTTGGTGCTGATGGATCTGGTAACTGAGAGATGTTGTTGCTGCTACTGCTACTCATATGTATGCCATCAAAGGCGCCATCCTGATAAAAATGTTTTTTGTCACCTGGAGCATCACCATGGTAATCTTCTTCCACAAGTAATGACACAGATCATCCGAGGACCAGACGTACTCCACAGAGGTCATGATTCTTGAAACCATCACCTCAGAAAATTACTCGTAATAATTCAAGGCAGTTCCAGTTATCTCAAAGACTGGTTGTTGAAGTTCTGTGATGAAGAATGGCATCCATGTAATTACACATTAACTCAACACCAGCATAAGACCATATTCAAAAAATACAGTTTTGTGAATGGCTTTTGCACCACATGAAAGATTATGAACATTTTATAAATAACATGGTATGTACAGATGAATGTAGCTGCACTCATGAATGTATGTTGAACCTCCACAACAGCCATAATTAGTCAGAACACAACCATATGTCTTCCTTGAACTTGGCTTTGGCATGTTTTGACATAAACCCTTGGGTTGCAAGTGTGGGAAGAGTGCTTTTGGGCTCTTACCTATTGCCAAATAAGTTTAATATGCTGCTGTATCATATGTTTCTTTGCAATACTTTGCCTAATGCATTAGAAAATGTTCAACATGGTGTTTGGCAACAGCTATGGCTTTAGCATGATGGTGTACTACCACACTCTGGAATGAATGTGTGTAACTGTGTAAATGAAGCATTTGTAGGTCAGTGGATTGGCCATGGAGGTCAAGTGTTCTGGCCTCATTGTTCTCCGCTCCTTAATCCACTAGATTTTTATTTGTGAGGATACTTAAAGGAGCAAGTTTATAGCACTCCACCTATGGATGTACAGGATGTAATAGCTCATGTGGATGCTGCTTTGGCAATAGTCGATGCCGGTGTCCTGCATAGGATTGAGCAAAGTATGATCCAGGAAGTGGCAAAGTGTTAGTAAATGCGAGGTGATCAGTTTTCTAAAGTGAATGTAGCTCGTATGTGTATGTACTGGCTGACTGATGTCAAACATATAGAATAGAATTATTGTGCATAGCACAATGTGCAATCTAGTACAGCCTGTCTATTGTGTTTTTGCACCTCATTGGATACAGCCACTGTTAATGTATCACCTATTATTTTCTGTCAGCTTTACTTGTGTCATGGATGAAACACAGTGGTCATTTGTGTCTGTAGGAAGTTAATCTTATGTCTTAATGTTTAAATAAAGGTAATAGTAACAGAAAGAAGATACCACATTGTGGAGGTGTTAATTTGATACAGATTGATGCTTTAACTGGAAAAGAAAAAAAGTTTGTCATGAACACAACTTCAAATTTGGTGCATATCTGTTCTCCACAGCTTTGCTCATCTCACTGAGCTAATGGGACAGCTCTGGAACTGCACATGAGTCAAAGGGAATGGGAAAGTAAAAAGAAAAGTTAAGACAGAAATGAAGAAATTAAAGAGATTGTGTGGGAATTTTCATAAGTACGTGGGCAAAAATACTTACCTTTGGCTGGACCCATGTTGCAGAGACTGGCTCTGAAAGTCTGTAAAGAGCATCGGAATACAGAGTTTAAGGCATCCATGACATACCTGGACAATTTCAAAGCTAGATATAACATTGTATGGGGAAGCAAAGGATGTGCAGTAAAGCAGAATGGAGTACAATACTCACAACCTAATGGTAAATTACGATCCAAAAGATTTGTCCAGTGCTGATGAAAAGGGTTTATTTTATCATGTGCTGCCTACAAAATCTGAAGTAATTCAGGAAAAGTACATCAGTGGAAAATGTCTGAGGAATTACTCGCTATACTGCTGCATGGGAACATGTTGGGTGAAATGGAGAAGCCACTGATGATTGAGAAGGTGGCAAAACTCCCTTGTTTCAAAAACACAGACACCAATGAGTTTCCAGTCAAATGGCAAAACAATGAAAAGGCATAGATGGTGTTTGTGTCTTATGGAACAGTGGTTGAGCTTTTTCAGTGCCAAAATTAAAAAAGGAAATCACCAAGTTCTCCTTTTCCTAGACAATGCATCTTGCAAACTGAAAGTCAAGTTATCAAATGTGAAATTGACTGGGTTGCTGCCCAGTTCAACCAGCCTCACACAACCAATGGACTAGAGGGTTAAGTACACATTCAAGTCCCAATACAGATGATTATTGATGTAGTCTCTTATTCTTAGTGATAAAGAAGCCAAAAGTCCATATCTTCTAGTACAGTCAGTTCCTGTACTGAATGCAGTAAGGAAAATAAAGTCCAAAACTGCCTTCAAGTGCTTCAACAAAATGGGGCATGAAAGTGATGAACAAGATGCTTCTGTACTCTTCAAAGCTCAAGAAATTTCTACAGCAAGTGCTGAATTAATTCAAATGCAAAACATGATATGTAGTCTCGATGACTACATTTGAAGTGATGACTTTCTGTCAATGCGTTCCACTTCTACGTTGGCAATAGGTGTAATAGAAATCCCAAATGCAGAAGACAATGAGAGGGGATTAAAGAAGAAGAATAGGAGCAAAGTAATGTCCCTAGAAAAATTAGTACACCTGTAGAAACTGTTGCAAGCATAAACAATGTTACACAATTTGCAGCACATACAAATTCTCTCAAACTGTTGGAACGATTCTGTGGTTTAAAATATTGCTTGAAAAAAAATTTTGAACGGGAAAATGTTTAGCAAATAAACAAGGGAATAAGACGTGTATGCAGATTGAAGGTTACTGTAAAAATACAGATATGCTGTATCACATAGCAGTATTGTAATGGTCTGGTGTTCTAAGCCACATCAACTGTATCTAAATAGGTGCATAGTTACAAATTTATGTATTTGTGTAAGGTACTTTATAAATTTTACATAGTCTAGTGTGTTTTGTGTGATCCGGAAACATGTCCAATTTAGAAAATTATTTTAGTCCCATGTGATTCGATTTTGAGCAACTTTTATTGTATTATTATTTTTTCATTTTTTTCCATTTTAATTTTTCTTTTCTGCAGAATTTTTTAAAACCAGTTAATAGAACATTAAATTTGATGAGATATAATTAATGTTTTGATATTTAAGATGAAAATAGAAGATAGGACAAATTATAGATGACTGGGGATGAATACCTTGGAGCTATTGCTTTGAGGTGATGACTGCCAGTCACAATTCTTAACATTAATAGTTAAGAGTAGAAAAGGCATTGGCTATATGGTTGATACTTGAGCAGTGTATTGATTTAGTCCATTATTATTATTATTATTATTATTATTATTATTATTATTATTATTGTCATCATTATCATCATCATCATCATCATCCTAATGATCTGTTGACAGTTTTATTCTATATGTATCTGTAGATCTACACTGCATTTTTGTGAGTATACACATGCCGTTTCTTATACTTCATCTTATAAACAGGTTTAGATTTTAGTATTGGGGCAGATCTCATTCACTAACTTATTGTATAGTATGGTCATATCAGTCATCCAAAGTTGTTTTGTTGTAGGTGAATTGTTGCTTTCTTCTTCTTCTTCTTCTTCTTCTTCTTCTTATTCTTATTCTTATGCAGCTCCCCTATGGAATCTGTCATGAGGTCATGTATAGGCTCACCGTCAATAGGTTTGTGTTTGTGTGTAGTTTTCTCATGTTGCTTTGTGGATGTTGTCCTTTAATGTGTTAAGTTTGTCCCATTTCTTGTTTCTAATTATTGTGTATGTATGTGGTTATGTGTTATGTAGTCTTGGTATAGTATGTGTCTGATGTTTGTATACTGTCTGCAGGAAAAGCTGTATGTTCTGGGGATACTTCTTGCCCACATGTACAGGTTGCTGTCTGTCTGACTCATGTGGTTTAAATTCATGGAATAAGGTCCACATCCAGTTAAGAAATGTGCAAATACCTCGGCTGGGATAGGTATGGTTCACTCTTAACTGCACCCTTATATCATTGTCACTCAGGTGTGTGTAGGTACACTGGTAATTGTGATATTCATTGGGTAAATTTAATATTCACCAGGTATATTCATAGTAACACACTCAATGCTCTTCCCGAGTTGAGTTGGTTCTTAATGCCCCTGATAGTTTGAACAAGACACATCTCCGTCCTTGTCTGTCAGACACCTTGTTAGTATAACTTGAGTCTGTTTGTGTGCTGTATTGGATGAAATAACATTCACTGGTAGAGTTGTGGGTTCCTAGCTTTACTCCAGGAGGGGTTAAGGTGATATTACAACACACAAAATTTCAGATATCTTTATTACAAATGAAATACTTAACTTTGTTTCAACTCATATCCACAAGAATGTCTTGAGTATTTATTAATGTCATGGAACATTAATGTGTTTCTTGATACAGAACACCATACTGGTCTCTTCTAACAGAGTACAACTGATTATAAACTTCTATGCAGAGTTCTGTTTAATACAATTATCACACGGTTGGCTCAGTAGAGAGACGATGCTGTTGTCCTCGATGATGATTGCTGACGGGGTAAACAGGCCTCCACTCTGCCACAAGCGAGCATGTTGATGCAGTGGAGTATGGAAACTTATACGCATGTCTACACCACCATCTCACATTCGTCATTGCTTCTGACAATGATTATATTTACTTCTCATTTCATCGTGAGGTACCAGTCTTGCCTTGGCACATTGCTCTTTGGAGGCGCCACACTGTATGCCAATATACTAGCTGTAAAACTTGGTACTGATTCAAAGACGGTGCAATGGTATGTTCATATCACTGGTAGAGGCACTCTGTACGTGCTTGAACTTACCCTTGTCAGTTTGCACAGCATTTTTTATTCATTGACTGTTGTGAACTTTACGGAAATTTAATTTTAACATATATGTGTACTCCTATCTAGGGGTGTTTGATGTTTATGTCCTCAATCTTTACTGAGACATTCTTTTTCAGCGATCCCTTCAGTAGTGAGTAGGTTTTACTTTCTCCTGTCTTGATTTTATTATTACTACACCATTGTGTGATAGCATGTAGTGGTTTTCTAGTTGGTCTCTGTTCCTTAGCAGAGATTGTGACTAAAATCATCTGTCAAACACGACAGCTCCAACTGTCGTATTCTCCCCATCTAGTAAGTACAGGAGATGGGGCTACAAATCAGCACATGCAGAAAACCCTTGGTAATTTTTTTGGATCCTGCTGCTCTGTCTCTGCAGCAGCCTGAAAGACTACTGTACAGATACTGTAGTACCTCCACTTGTCCTAACCTGGCAAATGCTGCAGGCCACCAGAAAATGTGAAATGCCCTGCAGTGTCTCTTTATGGCCACAGGATATTTATTTCTTGTTTTCCTGAAATTTGCAATGGTTTGTTGATGTTGTCACCTATAGATTATCCTGGGTCTGAAACCGAATTGGTGTGGACTCAGGCCCAGGAGAGCTCTAGGGGCCTGTAGGTGCTGACAAAGTAGCATCTCCTGAACCTTTGCTAGAGTGTTTATCAGATGTATTGCTCATTATGATTAGGATCAGAAGGCTCTCTGTCTGCTGATTTTGTGAGTGTAGCTACTTTTGAGGTTTTCGAAACTTCAGGTACCAGACTCAGCCATAGGACGTCATTCAGTAACATTGTCAGACATGGGGTGATCCATGTTATTAGTCGTTTGAGCACCTAGGAAAGGATACCATCTGGTTCGGACACTTTTCTATTAAGTTCTGACACTGCTAGCTCAGAAGGATCAGGTATCTGTGGCAGTTTTATATAGAGTGTCTTTTTTTTTTTAGTGTGGCTTGATGTTGTGTGTCTGTGTGAATGGTGTCATCAGTGTGGAGTTTATACATCAGAAATTATGCAGTTTTCTCCATCCCCTGATCTTGCATTCCCGGAACCAAGAGGTTTTAATTTTTTCTGTTAATATCTTGTATGCCCCCCCCCCATGTTTTTATATGTTCCAGTTGTTATGAATAGGCCACAATGTCTTGTGTTGAGTAACATGTGTTTATAAAGTTCTTTTGCTTACCTAAATGCATTTAATCTTGTTTGTCTGGTCTGGTTGTTTGTCTTTTATCTTTTACAACTTTCTGATATAGTTTCTGTTTATGTAAAGACTCTTCTTTAAGTCTTGTTAGTTTATCTGTCCATGGTGTGTGTGTCGTGTGCGTTTTGTACTGGATGCTGCTGGCATGGACGTGTTTTGTGCATTTTTTATTGTTTCTGTTAGAATGTGAGCCTTGTAGTCTTATCTCTCTGTTGGTCAGTTTATGTTCTTGTGCTGCTTCTGATAATTTGTAGCAGTTTGCTTTGTGAAATAGTAAGTATCTGGTTTGTGTTGTGTCTGCCGTGTTTGGCCATGTGTTAGAATGAATGGTATTGCATTGTTGTCTCTGCTCTCCAGCCTGTTGCCTGTATGATAGCCACATTGTTTGTGAGTGTAGTCAATGTTGCTTTGTGTTCTGTCATGTCCTGATTGGGTTGGTGGTTTTTCCTTCTACATATATTATGTGAAAGTGTGCTTATTGTATTGTTTCATTGATGATGCAACCCGTCTCTTCAGTTCTGTCAAAATTCCATAGGGCAGACCTGCAGTAGATGTCTGCACTTATGAAAAATTTCCTACCTGTTATGTAGGTGGCTACAACTTCAATTAAATCCGCATAAATCTTTACTCTATGAGTACAATGTGCACACGCCGAGGCAATCACCCATGTATCCCTACTGTATCTCAATTTTATTGTGATAAGATGTTGATTGCAAAGCTGAGTTATCGTAATAGTGTTTATGCTCGTACAGGTTACAACTATCACTGATTTATGGTCTATGCCACCAGTTGTTATTACAGTGTTGGTGCGAAGACTTGTAAGTAGGCCTTTGCTTGCATGGGATTCATTTATGCACAGAATTCCCATGTGCTGTTCTTGAGCCAGTTGGGGAGCTCAGTGCATACAAGTGTACTCCTCATTGCATTAATCTAAAGGATTCTCATTATGGATGTTTTAATATGGCTATAATATTTACTGTGTGTTTAAATATAATCAAAACATGTACCACCATGCACTCTAACCTGATTCTTATGGAGTTTCTCAAGATCAAAAGGCTCAGATCGGTGCAGGCAGACTTGAAGTATCAGATCAAGCAATGGTTCTGTGGAGGTTGGGATATTGGGTATTATCATTGTGTAATAGCTATATCAATTAGACGTAGGTTTATACTATGTAACTGTGTATCTGTGATTATAAAGTGTTTGTTCTTTGTTAGTTAAGATCATTGATTTGTGACAGGAAATTTTAAGTTTGTAATGTATGTATGGAAAAAACTAAATAATGTTTAAAATAATGAAATTTTATAATATATGTATGTTTATAAAGAAAACATTGTATATAGGAAGCTGGTTCATACTTAGAACATTTGTATTGTATAATTAAAAGATCTAGGGAAGTCCCTCCACAGCAGAAGTAGCTTGGCATGATGTAAAAGGTGGTTTTGGCGATCGAACTGGGTGGCTCCTTGGTGGGAACGTGATGCAGTCAGTTTCTAGCCATTGCACGGTAAACATCGAGGGTGCCAAGGTAGGCATTTGGAAGCCATTTTGCAAGGAATGTTGCCTCAGATGTGGATTCGGCTGTTGCATGGTTCTCTCAGAAACAGGGAATGGCTCTAATGTGGTAAAAATCCGTCGCCAAGAAGAAATTGTAAAGAGTATTCAAACATCAAGAGCCGTGAGTACAGTTAGCCATCACATTGCTTGCCACCACTACTTTGCCACTGCTCCATCAACTTCATGCATACAGATATGTATCAGAGCATGGACCAGTTAAGTTGTGTGAGTGCTTTCAGTAATAATCCAAGTGTTATAAACCTGTGTTTAGGACCATAACTTTTATCCTAATTATGAACCTATGCAGGATCCCATCCGAAGTGTTCAGAAAACCAAGTAACCCATTTCATACAAACTAGTAATTTATTCCTGTGTATTAAATGTGCAATAATTCATTGCCAGTCTGTGTGTACATTGCTGTCTAAAATACCTACTTCACAGGTGATGAAAAAGGCACACAAGTTAAATTTATTTGAAACATAATTTAGTCTTGATTACTATCATGAATGATTTTTTTGAGGTTAGTAGAGCTCAGTGTTGAGTAATTTAATTTGAAGGATGAAAACATAAACTATTTCAAGTGGGGCTCAGAATTAAATTTAGTTGTATTGAATCTTGCAACTGAAATGATCATAGAGTTCAATTAGTGATACAGTATCAGTTTATCGGTCCCCACCATATTATTCTCATATTATAAAGATAATTAGAATATTATTGCTACTAAAGAAATCTGATACATTTCTATAAATGGGAGTATAAACAGTGTAACTATAGTATTATTTAATTTTATTTGTGGTTTTTATATGTAAGCTAAGTCAGAAACCTTTCCATGTCCAACATTAATTCAGTGCTTCCTGCAGTAACATCTCAGTACTGAGTCATGTAATGATAGTGATTGTAACTGTTATTATTATTAGTGTGGTACAATCTTGCTTTCTAGGGTTACTGGTTTGAGCATCAATGGTAATTACTGCTACCCACAACTTATATTGCCCTCTATTCATGTGTATCCAGTGTTCTACTCAAAGGGAGTCTTAATGAAAGTCACTACAACAACTAATATTCAATTTTCTTGAACACAATATTTCAATTTAATGTGCCTAATTGGGCTGGTGACCATTTATTGTTTCATTCATATGAACTTTACTACTTTCATTATCCCCAAAGTAAGAGCCTGTTTAGTTTCTTTTATTAATTACAATATACTTAAATTGCTGTCTGATACCTTCATCCATTAGATGTACATACAGTCAAAATTAAAAATCCTCCCAGAGGGTAACATTGGTTTGTGTCACAGCAAGCGAGTGTTATAATTGGATGGCAAGCTGAGGGTGATGTTGTGCCATTATGGTGATTGTTTTAAGCATCTTCTTTGAGGTGCACACCGTTACACTTGTTTCAGTTACACGCATCTCTTGTGTCTCTTTTCATCACACCGTTTCCCTTGGTTATGTCATCCATGTTTATATGAGTGAGTGGTGGTGTGTCTTGATATAGTTGGGGGGTTAGATATTTCATAATTACTAGTATTTCTGCATGTATCACATGTGTTGCTTTTGTATTTTTACTCATTTAGTTTGCCTCCTTGTGGTAGGCATTGTGGTGTTTGAGGTGTCTGTTTTCTGCCCTGCAAATGAAACTTTTTGATCAGTCTCATTTGAGGTGTTTGCTTCCTATAATGCAGGTGAGCATTTTTTTTATCTCATTGCCTGAGTTAAGAATGCCTCCAGAAACAGAATTTCACTGGCTTAATGTAATATTCACTTTTACAAGTTCCATAAGCTTATTCATGATTTCATGTAATCAGTGTGATGGTTTGTTTGTTGTCCTCCAGTTGTCTGGTTGGTTTGTTTTGTTATACAGTCTGCTTTCTGTGCTTTCTTTTGTGAGGTATTCATCAGTTTGTTCTTGAGCTTCTCTATATGTTGTGTGAGTGATGCCTGAAAATCCATGCAGTGATACATTTGTTTTTTGACTTTCTTGGCTACCTTGTGGAGAACATATCCTCCAATAGTCATTTCATATGTATGTTCTGGTGTATTGATGTAACTGCCCTATAGTGTTAGCATACTTGTGTGAGCAGGAAACTGTTCATCATTTATGAAGTTATATGTTAGGAGGCCTTTTTGCCTCTGTCAGGATATTGCTCTCCAGTAGGTTAGTTGGGGTTAAGTAGTTCCAAGTTCTAGGGGACTGATGACCATAGATGTTAAGTCCCATAGTGCTCAGAGCCATTTGAACCATAATCAATATTTCATAATCGACAGTAGTTGTAGTGTAGTTGTTTGTACATTTGGCAGTCCCCTGCAGTAGCCCTTTTACAGGTATGGCATCTGTTTTTGCATGATATGCAGACAATGGTCTTGCTTGAGCTGCACTCTGTGCATTTGTGAAGTGATTGTCCATATTTTGTGCATGTTACCTCTTACTTCCTTAATGCTGTGGCTGAGGTCGTGGCAGTTAAACCACTGATTAACAGCAATGTATTCTTTAATCTGTATGCCTGATGGTTGATCCTGCTGGAATCTAAGTTTCATGACCCTGTCAAACTCCTCACATGCGGTGTTATTCAGGAAATTTCGTTGCTCAAATAGGCTTTCTAAGGGTTCTCCATCACTAGTATGTAGTAGACGGCTACAAGTGGTTTTCATTTTCTGGGCCTTTCACCAATGATGGTGTTTGTCTTTCACTTTTTCAATAAATATGTGTTCTGTATAGCGGTTTCTACTGTGAGTGCTATTGTGGTTGCTCTAATCAAGGCTGGTGTATAATTTTCCTTTCTAGGACATTTTTTATCATTGTCTAATTGCTTTCATCTCCTGGTTAATTGTTGATTTGAGGGACATAGTTGTTGCCTGTTTAGCTTTTGTCTGCTCTATACTTGTAGCTCTTTAGTTTTTGGTTCACTAGTAAAGGTGACTGCAGGTGTCACCGGGGCTTGGACCTGTTTGTCTATTTTGTCTAAGAGTTCATTTGTCTCACTCTCTGATTCATGGTTCATCACAATTAATTCCTACTTTTCTGTCTCATTTTGTGTATTTTCTTTAAGTACCTCAATCAGGTGGTCTGACACCCTTTGTAGTTCCTGTTGCAGTCATCTGTTCTCGTCTGAAGGAGTCCTACCTTGGCATCAAGTGTTATGAGTTGGAAGGCAAAGGGATACAGTTTACACTTCAAGTAGTCATCAGCACAGGTAATACATGTTCTGCCTTAAATTCTGAGCCAGTTTCAGAATGGAGTCTGTTGCTGAGTTTTTCTGGCTTGGGGACATAGTCATCCTCCATTAGTCCCTTTTCAGTAGTGTTTAAAATGTGCATTTGTGGCTTAACCCGTGCCGCCTTTACAGAGCCACTGACATTGGTGTTCTGTGGACACTAGACCACACCATCTAGCATTTTGTGGCAATTACAGTGTCTGTGTTTCAGGCAACAATTTTGTCACCTCGCCAGTTGTTGCTGACTTGGCAAGCACCACTCACTTGACTGTCACTGTCTGGGGAAGCACACTGATTCGATTGTCACTTTCTGAGCAAGCCCTGCTTGCTCAACTGTCACTTTCTGGGCAAACACAACTCACCAAACTGTACTGAATGGGCAAGTGTTGCTGACTTGACATTGCTGTCTCAGCAAGCGCCACAGACTCGGCTGTCACCCCTTGTGGCACGGTGGTCCGATGTGTCAGTCCACTGTTGTGACACTTGGAAAGGTGCTTACAGTCAGTGTCTGTGCTGTTTGACAGTGCTGGGGCCTCCGTATAGTGCAAATGTTATCAGCAATGACACTGAGATGTTAAGTACAGTCTAAATACACTTATTTTAAAACCCCATGTTGGTCTAATTTTTGTTCGGTCACTCCTTTGCTAAAATATGGTGCATAGAAATTCAAACACACTTGTCCAACAGTTTTATTTGTAGGGCACACTTAACAGTTAGTAGATGTGATTATTCAGGGAAAATGCCACTTAAGACTGTGCACCAGTGATGGTTGCAGTCTCTTAAATGCATACACATACTATTTCAATGTGTATTCCATGCAAATTCTTAGGAAAGCACAAATAACCTGCAAGAAGAACAGGGAAAAAGTCGTAGCATATGTAGGAATTGCATATTCTATTTTTGTGCAGCATATAGTGTCCACATGGTGCCACACATCTGTCTGTATGTGTACAGAAGACCGATTTATGTGGTTGATTGAACTGTATACTTTTATTTAAAAATTTAACAATAAAAACTACTTACATGCTTAATGAAATGAATTATTATTATTGCGTAGGCAGTTGCAGTAGGAATGTATGTTCTACAGCCTAGTAAACAAAAAGTATGTAATGTGTGTCCATTTTACATGTGCAGTACATATGTGTAGAATTAACACAAAAATCTTTAATTGTGATCTCTCTACACAAGCTTAGCTGCTTACGAGCAGGTCAGGTATATGATATTGCTCACTTTCATTTTGAGCTTGAAACTTTCACAAGGCAGAATCTAAACATGTAAATGTTTCATTTTCCAGGTTACTAATTGATGAGATGCTGGAAGTGTGAACTTTCAGTAACGAGGTTTACAATTTCACTGTCTTGAATGATTTAGTGCCCTGCATATGTACCATTGACTCCCACCCAGTCTTTAATTTTTTCAAGAATGTCTTCACATGGGCAAATAACATTTTGGGTAAGTGATTGTTCAGTTGCCAACTTTTCGATAATTGATGCTCTACTGCTTTTTTGCTAAGTACGGAAAATGTGAACAAAACACGCAAATGATGAAGTTTTGAGCCCACAGAAGATACATGTTCAATACACAGTAGTAGTTCGTATTGGCCATAGGGTGCCACACACATTTGCACATGCATTGTTAAGTCACAGCTCAGAGACTCAGGAGTGCATTTGCAGCATGTCCATTCCCTTCAGTGGTCACGTAGGGACGGGACTGATGAAGAGTGGGATCAGGTGCTCTTCTCATATCAGAATGTGTTCGGTTGAGTGGTGGTTATGGATATGACCTCATATGGTGAGAGGTGCAGACTCATCATGCATTCAGGAACATGAAAATGAATATGATAATTGTGGTGGTTCAGTTGGTATAATAATATGAGTCTCCTATCACAGTACTTAGGTTTTTGCAAGAGTAGAACTCGTGATTCATCTTCATTCCCACACTGATCCATTTTCCTGCCATTACTTAACTATAGTTAGAATTAAACAGTATAATTTTTGTGTGAGGTGGCTGTGATGACTTTGTCTCAACTGACAACATTCTGACTAATTATTGCCACTAATACTTACTTGGTGGTGATCTTGAGGCAAGGAGTAATACTACCCATTGAGACATTTTCATGCTTTGTGAGTTGTTACACAAACAGGTGAACTGTTTATCAACTGCTGTAAATATGTAAAGTTAACAGCAGCATATGCAACTTTAAAACACGAAAAAGTGTTTAATATATGTGAGCTTTGTTTTTGGTATAAAAATGCAAAAAAGTCCAGTTGTTAAAGCTTAGCAAGTTGGTGGAAGGATGGTAATGACACTCTTTCTGTATGAACTTGTGTTGAAGGAACGAACACCTTACTTGTGGAACTAAAGTGACTGCATGTCTCTATAAATGCTTAAATCACATTAAGTTACAGGATCGGGTAGGGGGGAAAAAAAGAAAACAGTTTTGTAAGATGATAATATTATTCATTGTATTACATTGTGTGCAGCAAATCATCGTCCTTTTTTTTCTTTTTCTTTTTTTTCTTAAAACACTTTTACCCCACTACATCAACAGCTGTGCTGTAGTTTCCAAATTGTTCCTTACTCATCCTGATTGCAGCTCCAAATTGTTCCTTACTCATCTGAATTTGGTCTCCACAGTGTTCAGACAGACGGGTCCAATAAAAAACTTATATTCCATCTGTAAATTCGGTTTATGGATTTAATACGTGTGGGTATGATTGCAGTCAGTTTTGCACTGCATGGACACATGAGTCTATACACTGTTAAGTCATCTACATGTACATTATGTACATATAGATAACACACAGGCTCACTGAATGCAGCTTTGTCATATGGTTGCCACTAGTTCAGTCTGTCAAACACAATCTTTAAGGCACCGCATAGGCCAGTGAGTTAATAAGTCTTGAACAATGTCAATAAATGGAAGAGTAACCAGGTGTTACCTTGAATGCTGCATACCTGTTCATTCATATGATGGATAGCCTCACACCACAGAAGAAAATATCTGGGGGAGAGTAAGATGGGTAATACTCCATCATCATATGAGCATCGGTGTATGGCATTGAATGACTTAGCTTATCCCACTCCATGTGTGCAAACTGCACTTTAGCACTGTGTATAACATTCTCAGTTTACTTTACTACATGGTAGTCACAGTCTGCTTGTATTTGCACATTTGGATCTACCGACAATGAAATTATGGGTAAAGGCGAAGAGTAGTAGTAAACTGGGACCATTTAACTGTGGCTCGGTGGGTTGAAGAAACTTGAACAGCGGCATCTCCTGAACCAGTATTTCAGATAGGCCTATTGTGGGATGCTGCTGCAGTAATGTAGACTCAAAGCCAAAAGATAACTCACATAGATGCTGCTGCTGCTACATGTCTGAAAAGGGGAAAAAAGAAGTATCATGAAATATCTCTCTCTCTCTCTCTCTCTCTCTCTCTCTCTCTCTCTCTCTCTCTCTCTCTCTCTCTCTCTCTCACACACACACACACACACACACACACACACACACACACACACACACACACTCGCACAATTAGAGGGGGTGCAGCGGAGATGGATTAACTCTCATCCTTTTTTTGGGGGGGGGGGGGGGGGTACGGGGGGGGAGGGATGTCGGTGGCTGATCTCTGATGACACTTTATGATGCTAAACCTTCATTGAACAGAACACAAATGACAAGACTCTCACAGTTGGTGTAGAAATGGGAGAAGCTAGGGGAAGGTTAATGTAGCTGTTCCCATTTCCTCAGCAAATGGGAAGAAATTCCCATCAATTTTTGAGTCTAACAATTGACCTAGTCTGCAGAGACAGGTTGAGGACATAGAATCAGTGCATAGTGGGAATGTCTGTGTTACTGATAAGTCGCATATATGTACAGTATTTAATAATCACTTTCTGAATATAGCAGGTGAACTAAATAGAAACCTAGTCCCAACAGGGAATCATATAGTGCTCTTAGAAAAAAGTGTTCCGAGACTGTTACCTGAAATGCTCCTCCATGATACTGACAAGAGGAAATTGAGTTAATAATTAAATCACTAAAGACGAAGAACTCTCATGGATATGATGGGGTATCTAGCAGAATACTGAAGTATTGTTCTATGTATGTTAGCCCAGTACTTAGCCATATCTGTAACTTTTCCTTTAAGAGTGGTCGGTTTCCTGACTGATTAAAGTACTATGTAGTGAAGCCACTTTATAAAAAGCGAGACAGGGATAATGTTGACAATTATAGACCTATTTCTATGCCATCAGTGTTTACTAAAGTTATCGAGAAGGTTGTATATACAAGGTTACTAGAGCATTTAAATTCACGTAATTTGCTGTCAAATGTACAGTTTGGTTTTAGAAATGGTTTAACAACTGAAAATGCTAGATTCTCTTTTCTCTGTGAGGTTTTGGATGGATTAAATAAAAGGTTGTGAACACTAGGTGTTTTCTTTGATTTAACGTAGGCTTTTGACTGTGTTGACCACAAAATATTACTGCAGAAGTTAAACCATTATGGAGTAAGGGGAGTAGCTTACAATTGGTTTGCCTCGTACTTTAAGAACAGAAAGCAGAAGGTAATTCTCCACAATTTTGATAGTGGTAGTGGTGTTCAGTCCCAATGGGGCACTGTTAAGTGGGGCATTCCCCAAGGGTCACTGCTGGGCCACTGCTGTTTCTTATTTATATAAATAATATGCCTTCTAGTATTACAGGTGATTCAAAAATATTTCTGTTTAATGATGACACCAGCTTGGTAGTGAAGGATCTTGTGTGTAATATTGAAATATTATTAAATAATGTAGTTCATGAAATAAGTTCGTGGCTGTGTGTTATCTATATGTACATAATGTGGAAAATAATTTGATGCTAAATCACAGTAAGACTCAGTTTTCACAGTTTCTAACTCACAATTCAACAAGAACCGATATTTTGATCAGACAAAATGGGCATATTATAAGCGAGATGGAACAGTTCAAGTTCCTAGGTGTTTGGATAGATAGTAAGCTGTTGTAGAAATCCCATATTCAGGATCTTGTTCAGAAATTAAATGCTGCTTTATTTACCATTAGAACAGTATCTCAAATAAGTGACAGTTCAACACAAAAAGTAGTCTACTTCGCATATTTTCATACGCTTATGTCATTTGGTATTATTGTTTGAGGTAATTCTTCTGATTCAAAAAGGGTATTTTTGGCTCAAAAATGGGCTGTTCCAGCTATATGCGGTGTGAGTTAGAGAACCTCTTGTCGACCCCTATTCAATAGTCTGGGAATTCTGACACTGCCATCACAGTATATATTTTCTTTAATGTCATTTGTTGTTAGCAATATTAGCTTATTCCCAAGAGTTAGCAGCTTAATACTAGGCAGAAATCAAATCTGCATGTGGAATGCTCTTCCTTGACTCTTGTGCAGAAGGGAGTGCACTATTCTGCTGCATCTATTTTCAATAAGCTACCACAAGAACTCAAAAATCTTAGCAGTAGCCCAAACGCTTTTAAGTCTAAACTGAAGAGTTTTCTCATGGCTTACTCCTTCTATTCTGTTGAGGAGCTCCTGGAAGAGCTGAAAAATTAAGCAGATTCCAGTGTTACAGTGTTGATTTTCTTTATTTAAACTTACGAATTGTCACCTGAATATTTCATTTTATCTGTTTCTACTATCGTGTTATAATTTCAAGTATTGACTCGTTCCATGACCATGGAGACTTCTCTTTAATTTCGTCCCACAGAACAATAAATAAATAAATAAAAGAAATAAAAAACCATAGGACATCTGACAACCATGTAGGCTGTGCTCAAATATCCAGTCAGTGGGTAGCAATGTTTTTTAATTGCCTGCGAAATGAGTAATGACACCTTATGAATGTGCTCACCTATGGTTCCCAAGTGAAATTTGTGAATGTTTGCTGATTCATTGAATTTTCTTTACCCACTGAAACAGAAACTGAAACAAGATATGAAGTCCATGTGACATTCACTTTAAGCTTTTCTGATGTTTCCGCAAGTCAGTCTGAGATGCATTAGTCACTTTCCATGATCCTCCTGTTACTTAGTCTCTAATGTCTTTGGGAAGATATTAGACTTTTATTCTCAAATGGCACATGTGTAATATTGCATGAGTTTTGTAAATTTACATTTTTTGTCATATAACGTTTACACTGACCCATTCTATTTCAGGGTCATGAAATATTGCTGGAGAAGTGGCTGCCGGTCTTGAATGGAAGAAAACTCTGCTTCAAAGGAGTCAGGTATAGATACATCTGAGGAAGACCATTTTTAATGTTGTTGTTGTCTTCAGTCCTGAGACTGGTTTGATGCAGCTCTCCATGCTACTCTCTCCTGTGCAAGCTTCTTCATCTCCCAGTACTTACTGCAACCTACATCCTTCAGAATCTGCTTAGTGTATTCATCTCTTGGTCTCCCTCTACAATTTTTACCCTCCATGCTGCCCTCCAATCCTAAATTTGTGATCCCTTGATGCCTTAGAACATGGTCGAAGTAGAGAGGATATAAAATGTAGACTGGCAATGGCAAGGAAAGCATTTCTGAAGAAGAGAAATTTGTTGACATCGGGTATAGATTTAAGTGTGAGGAAGTCATTTCTGAAAGTATTTGTATGGAGTGTAGCCATGTATGGAAGTGAAATGTGGACTATAAATAGTTTGGACAAGAAGAGAATAGAAGCTCTCGAACTGTGGTGCTACAGAAGAATGCTGAAAATTAGATGGGTAGATCACATAACTAAAGAGGAGGTATTGAATAGAATTGGGGAGAAGAGGAGTTTGTGGCTCAACTTGATAAGAAGAAGGGACCAGTTGGTAGGACATGAAATGTACATGTTATTTATTTATTTTTATTTAACTTATGCCCATAGATCCAGGTATAGAATATAACATGAGCAGGCTGCATCTTTGCAAATGCTTGGTTTTATTCTTACTTGAAGCCATTTTTCTGACTAGTTTCACTATTCAGAAAGATCACACATAATTGTGTTGATGAGCATTCCACAATGTAATTAATGTGATCATGGTCTTAATGTATCCACAAAAAGGAGTCCAATAGTATGCTAGGGTTGCATGAAGTATACAGATGCCAGTATTTAAAAAGTAATGTGGAAAAAGTTTTGGTTCGAATGCATAACCAACATTTGAAGAACTCCAACGGGAATCAGAAATCTGCGAGTAGGAGGGTAATGGGTGGTGGTTGTTGCTATGCGGTGAGTGGGAAGTTGGGAATTTGGGTCTGACAGAAAGAATATCCAGATGACCAAAGCGATGAAAGCAACTGTTCTAGAGAAGCGGAGCATCGGGGTTCAAGTCAGGGTGTGCACAAATTTTCAACTCTTACCATTGCATTGCTGCAATGGCCTATGTGGCTGGAAGTCAGTACTTCCTTCCTATCTCTTTCCCATTCTGTTTGCTTTCACCCAATTATTCAAGAATATGTATACTGGCAATATTTGACTTCAAAGGTTAAAAAGAATTTGTTAACCCCTGAAACAGGAACAAGTAGACGCTATGTATATTCAAGTACTAAAGAAGACATTGGATATTTCGCATCTAGGACTTTTAAGATCTACTTTTTTTGTTGTTGTTGTGGTCTTCAGCCCAAAGACTGGTTTGATGCAGCTCGCCATGCCACTGTATCCTGTGCAAGCCTCTTCATCTCATCATTAACCTACATCTCTTCATCAACCTACTTCCCTCTGAATCTGCTTAGTGTATTCATCTCTTGGTCTCTCTCAATGATTTTTAGTACACACACACACACACACACACACACACACACAAAAAAAAAAAAAAAATTAGGATGTACCAAAAATTTCTCATCTCCCTAATTTTATTCAGTATGTGATCTACCCACCTAATCTTCAGCATTCTTCTGAAGTAGCACCGCTTTTCAACTGTTTATCACCCATGTTTCACTTCCATACAAGGCTACTCTCCTTATAAATACTTTCAGAAAGGACCTCCTGACACTTAAATCTATGATTGATGTCAATAGATTTCTGTTCTTCAGAACTGCTTTTCTTGCCATTGCCACTCTACATTCTATATCCTCCTTACTTTGAACATCATCATTCATTTTGCTTCCAAAATAGCAAAACTCATTTGCTACTTTAAGTGTATCATTCCTAATGTAATTCTCTAAGTATCGCTTGATTTAATTTGACTAAACTCCATTATCCCCATTTTGCTTTTGTTGATGTTTATCTTATGTCCTCCTTTGAAGATACTGTCCATTCTGTTCAGATGCCCTTCCAAGTCCTTTGCAGTCTCTGACAGAATTGGCATTGGACATTGGCAAACTTCATAGTTTCTATTTCTTCTCCCTAGTCCTATTCAAAATTTTTCTTTCGTCTTCTTTGCTGCTTGCTCAACACACAGATTGAATAACATTGTATACAGGCTACAACCATATCTCTCTCCCTTCTCAGCCAATGCTTCCCTTTCGTGCCCCTTGACTCTTATAACTGCCATCTGGTTTCTGTACAAATTGTAAGTAGCCTTTTGTCATTGTATTTTCTCCCTGCCACCTTTAGAATTTCAAAGAGAGTATTCCAGTCAACATTGTCAAAAGCTTTCTCTAAGTCTACAAATGCCAGAAACGTAGGTTTGCCTTTCCTTAACTTACCTTCAATGAGAAGCCGTAAGGTCAGTATTGTCTTGTGTGTCCCTACATTTCTCTGAAATCGTAACTGATCTTCCCTAAGGGTTTCTTCTGCCAGTTTTTCCATTTGTCTGTAAAGTATTTGTGTCAGTATTTTGCAGCAGTGACTTATTAAACTGATAGTTTGGTAATTTTTACACCTGTCAGCAGCTGCTTTCTTTGGAATTGGGATTACTAAATTCTTCTTGAAGTATTTTGCCTGTCTCATAGATCTTGCTCACCAGATGGAAAAGTTTTGTCATGGATGGCTCTCTCAAGGCAATGTGTAGCTCTAATGGAATGCTGTGTACTCACAGGGCCTTGTTTGGATTTAGGTCTTTCAGTGCTTTGTCAAATTTGTCATGCAGTATCATATCTCCCTTTTCATCTTCCTCTGTGTCATCTTCTGTTTCCATAACATTGAACTCAAGTACATGTCCCTTGCATAGACCCTCTGTATACTCCTTCCATCTGAGCTCTTGATATTCATACAGGGGGTTCTCTTTTCTCCAAAGGTATCTTTATTTTTCCTGTAGGTAGTATCTATCTTAGCCGTAGTGATATATGCTTCCACAGCCTTACATTTGTCCTCTTGCCATTCCTGCTTAACCATTTTGCACTTCCTGTTGATATCGTTTTTTAGATGTTTGTATTGCCTTTCACCTGATTCATTTATTTCTCCAAGCTACCCATTCTTCTGCTTTGTACTTGTTAATATGATACTTTTTGAACAAAGAAATAAGTTAGCACTGGTCTGGTATAAGTAAAACCCTGAAGGCCAAGTCTGATTAGGATAGTCAAATAAATGAAGAGGACCACAAAGAGATATACATATGATATTAATTCAGTAGAGGAATCGCTCAAGATACTGTTCTAACTAGGAACAGAAAGATACACTTTACTGTGTTACAATGTGACACTAGCAAGCATACGGTGGAGTTAGTTACACATCTCAAAATCATTGACAAGAGAAAGCCTTGAGACCTCTGCACGTAGCACAGTGAACCAGGTGCCAGCAGTCAGTGATCAGGCTACCCCTTGAAGCCATCTTGTGTACCGGTAGTTGCGGGGATGCCTTTGAATGTCGGTGTGCATTATACTTGCTGCAGTGGTCCGACTTATGTCTATTGTGGCGGCAGCTGTCGTATGTCCATGTAATCCAAGATGGTAGCTGGGGTGGCAACCAAAGGTGTGAGAAGTTCTCAATCTGCATGGACCAGCACATTTAGGTGAATGTTGCCTGTCTCCATCCACAATGAAATGCCCAGATCTTTCTTGACTTCATCACATATATTACAAACATTAAATAAAAAAATAAGTGTTGACATAACCACAGTTGAGTCCCAAACAGAATGCAGGATCATCAGTGAAGAACAACACTTAACACTTAAAGTACATTTATTACAGACAGCAATATTTTGAGAGTACAGAATTGGATCCTGAATGGAGAGTGTTGCTGTTTATGTAACCATTATATATTCCAGAGTTTGAAAACATTATGAACATGATAAACTTTGAGAACCTTCCAGAAATGATATATAGTAAATAAGAAATATTTGCTGGTGATTGGATTTGAACTGATAATCTGCAGCATGCCAGTGCAGCTTCTGTCATTGCTCCCTCTTGTGATGAAACAGACACCAGCCCATTTCAGAACTTCTCAATGGAGCTGACTACAACGTCCTGGATCTAGATCTTGTCAGTGGTCTTCCATTTGGCAGCAATTAAAAGATCTTCATGTCATGATTTGTTGTCACATTCTGTTTCCTTCAATGACCATGAAAGGTAGCCCCTCCGTCAAAACAATGTTTAGTTATTTTAATGAAATACGTTCACATCCAAGTTAAGGAAATTCCGATTTTTCTTTTAGCTCTTAATTTCTAAGTAGTTTACTCACATTGAAGGCCAAATAAATAAATAAAAGAAAATGATAAGAAGCTTCACAGTCATCTGTGGGCCTTCAGTGTCCTTGAAAGAGAAGCCCCAGTATCAGTCTTTGCCTCAGGAGTGTAGCAGGGCTTCATAAGGATGACATTGATGAGATCTCTGTACTTTTGACTTCTTGGTGAGGGATCATAATCCTCTACTTTGTTTGTGATTTCTTAGAAGAGGTGAAGGTTACAGTATGAACCACATTAGCATTTTACTAACTTTTCTGCACTTTCGCATTATGCAGCTCTTGGTCCTTCTCCTGGGCTTACAGGATCCATATGTGAGCCAGCTGTTTAGCTTCTTCAGTCCTAGTGATGAGGTGTCTCACATAGTCTTCCTGAGTATCAGCCGGCTAAAACTGTAACAACGTATCTGTTGTAATTTCAGCTTTGTGACCATGGAGCAGAAAGACTAGTGTGAAACCTTGCATTGCTTGGTCATATGCAGATGTCATGATGGGCAATAAGTATCCCAATCTTTGTTCGACTGTATCTGCCAACATCTTATTAAAGTGTTCTGTGTGGTGTCACCTCCAGACACCACACTTGCTAGGTGGTACCCTTTAAATCGGCCTTGGTCCATTAGTATACGTCGGACCCACATGTCGCCACTATCAGTGATTGCAGACCGAGTGCTGCCACACGGCAGGTCTAGTCTAGAGAGACTCACTAGCATTCACCCCAGTTGTACAGCCGACTTAGCTAGCAATGGTTCACTGTCTACATATGCTCTCATTTGCAGAGACGATTTCAGGAACCTCCCAAAGAGGTAGATTCCAGTGTGGTGGAATGTTGCTGTTGCAGGCAGTATTAGTACCAGATGCTCCAGAGGTAACTGTGACACATGCTGCCATTGTTGGTCAGATCATTTGGAGTGGGAGAGTAGTTCATCTCGGACTGGGACAGTAGTTCATCCGGGAATTTAAGAGTACCTTCTTGAATCTGCTTTTCAACTAATCCTATCCCGTACTGCTAGTGTTTGCCTCAATATTTTTGTCATACAATGTTACCAATGTAGATGTTAGCATCTCCTTAATGGCAAGGAAATGCCTTCCTCCCACATCATTGCAGGAAAATGTAGTGTATCTGTGTAGCAATTCTGGCAAGGGACAAGCCTTGCTACACAGGTCCTTTATGAAACAGTGGGATCAGGATGGACTCAGTTGCCATTCACTTGGTGCCCCAAGATTTTTATTTTTTGGTTGATGAAGAGGCACTTTTTCAGACTCAGGTGAAGGCCTGCAGGTCAAACACAAACGCAAGTGACATGTCTTCAAACTCAGAGGGGCCATCGAGAATTATGAAGGTAGTCTTTTCATTATCAGCCTCGTCAATCTCAATTTTACCAGCAGCCTGTCTGCATGATCATCGTTAAAAAAATACTTTGCTACTTTCAAGCAGTCTAGAGTATCAGAATGCAGCAGTGGGTTTATATAATTTTTTGGGATTTTTTTCAGTTGTCAGTAGTCGATACAGTAACACCACATGCCATCCTCGCCCCTCATGAGAACCACAGGAAGGATAAAGTGCTACCTCAAAGTTCAATACTGACGTCTTGTGGCACTTTCTCCATTTCCTCATGAGTTGTGTGTTATTCAGACAGTGATCTCATACACGTGCTAGCTAATTTATGGATTCTGCCCCATTTTGATATGGTTCACTTGATATCTCACTTCTGCACTCAAGTTTGAAAGCAACCAAACATTGGCACGGAATGGCTACTCATACATACTTTATTCCTTCATCAGGCCAGATCTTATTAGCTGTCTGATACTAACAGCGTCCACTTCATTATCTGTAGTGGTAGCAGAGCACAATTCTCCACAAATGGCATTCAACTGCCAACTCTGGTCTAGTTTAGCTGTTCCAATGCAATTACATTTAGGGAACAACTGTATTTGCTTGTGACAATTAGTGATGAATGCAGATTTATTTTTTGGGCCTGAGTATCTTTCTGTAGTTGACAAGAGCTTCACAGTTTGACTGAGTATCTTGACTGATGAATGGAGCTGATCAGTTTGACAACAATGGGATGTCATCTTGAGTTGCAAATAACCACCCAGAGCTTGTTGGAATAGCTTTGTGTATGTGGAGCTTTGATTTTGCACAGTCTGACTGTGTGTCATATCTGCAAGAATTCCTATCTGAAAACAACATTGTGATTACGTTATGTTAAAACAAACAAATTCAAAGGGCTGTTGTTCTTAAATGGTAGTTATTCTTGCAGTACATGACGTGGATGTATTTCCCACTTGCAACCATCAGCACAATCGCTTTTGTATCATGGAATATTGTCCTCTGTTGCTGGTGATAACAAGCATTCAACATTGCAGAAAAAGATGCCTTGGAGTTGAACAGTGCCCAGACATGTTGGTCGTCAGTGACTATGTTGCTGTGGTTTCCTTACACCGTGATGATTGCCAACTAAGGAGGATTTTTGTCTATGACAGCCTCACCTCCATAGATGGTTGCCTCACTTAGCTTTTATGAGATCACATTCTAGGTGAGTGGCTGGTACGTGTGTACGGCAAAAGGGAATGCTATCAGCATCTGATGGGTGACTTTTCCCAGTGTACAACAACTGGTATCATCTCACAAGTCGACTCTAATCATCTGCAGTTGATTAGTGTGAATAGAACTCTTTTGATACTTGATGCATCAAGGCACAATAATCATCACATGCTAGTCTTATTTCTCTGCACTAGCGTACAATGACTCCAGGGTGCCCACAGTGAAGACATACCAGTGTGTTGTCCTCTGACCACCAGATGTCTCTTCTACAGGGCATTGTACTTGGCAGAGGAGTTGGTTGTACTGATTATAGAAATGCTGGGTTGTCATTTGAAGGATATGCCATAATCCAAGTTGGTGGAGTCCATTCTTCATGGTGCATTCAACTAGTGCCTGAGATTGTGGCTAAGGACTGGTACATCTCTTTGTCAACATTCTTTTTTTGAAGTATGGGGTTCATGTTCATAGCTGCTATCTCTTGTGCACTTTGTGCAACATTCCTGGGTACCATAAACTGCTGTATGTATCATTACCTGGTGTGTCAGAGAGGTGAGGTCATGATGGGCTTCCACAACTGCCATGGGGACCACATTCAGATGCCGATCATAATTCTTTCATTCGAGTCTTCTCTTGTGTGTTTTCTTCATGCACTGGTAACATTAGATGAAATCATTGATTGTTGTGATATCCTTTACCAGAAAAGCACAATACATCATCTGTTTTGTTAGCTTCTGTCATATTCGATTTCACTATGTGGCATAAAGGCAAAATATTTTTTATATATGACTGAGTCATTTCCTCATCAATTGGGCCCCATTCTTCAATTATTCTTCCACTAAGTGGACCTGCTGCTGATTATTGTGGATTGTTTTCTTCGGTTAGGCCTGGAATTTGCCCCAACGAATGAACTGCTCTTTGTTGTTCCTGAATTGTAGTTGGGCTATGCCACCCACATGAAAGTATATGAATGGCAAACATTAGTTGAATCATTTCAGCCATTTTATTGGGTCCTGACCATTGTCTTCAGTAGGCACTGGAGGATGTCTGATGTGCTGTTCACTTACTGTTGATTTGTTCATCAAGACATCACCTTTTATGTTGTCTAATTGGAGCTAGAAGATACAGATGTTTTGAAATAACCAACATCTCCACCAAACAGGGTCATGCAAAAATCACACTTGAGTCCAAATCAGAAAGCACGGCCATCTATAAATACCAACACACTGATACGGAGGGTGCTGTTGTTTATACAAACATCAACTATTTCAGGATATGTGAACATAACAAACACAATATGTTTCAAGAACCTTGTAGAAATTATGAATACTTCATAACAAATATTTAGTGGTAATTGGATTGGAATTGGTGTTCTGCAGAAGGCTAGCGGGGACACTAGCTATAACTCCGTACTGCCTGTGGCACAACTCTTGGCAATATCACCTATTAATATTTTGTATCATCTGTCCAGAGCATTTGATGATGTCGATCAACACACTATCTTTTGTGGAAAGAATCAGTGATGAATAATATGTTTGCACATATTTAATAAAAAGAAGCAGATACTAGAATGAGAAAAAAAAATTGTCATGGGGCGAATCACAGAAAGTCACATACAGTTTAATTTTGCGTCCTCTTCTCTTTCTTATACAGGTGGATGACTCAACATCACATTCATCAAGCAGAGTAAGTTCTTTTGGTGTGTGGCACAGCAGTTACAATTAACCATGTTGTAGAAACAGAAGCAGGTGAAGTTGTTAAGAATGTTAAATGACGTGTCTTAGCTTTGAAAAAGAAAACAAATGAAAAACATAATATTCACTTATATGCAACAAAGAGACCTGACAGCAGTAACTAATGAAGAACATTAATAGGAGCCAATGAATAGGCTAAAATGCTCAATGTTTTGGTTGAGCTTGTTGTCGCCTATTTGCAGTGGACGAAACATATTAGCGAGCCCCTCAAACAGCTAAATACAACAGCTTTTGCTACTTGCATAATTGTCAGTTTGTGAGAGAAACAAGCCTGTATCTTGTTTTATGTAATGTTATTAATGACATGTAGCATGAGTTTGTGTGGTAACTCAATGCCAGTGAAAACAGTATTGATTGTGAAACAGTAGGCAGTGAAAGAAATGTGTAGTTTTCACCTATAGCCATCTTTAGAGGCCCCTCCCACAAGTTAGGCATTCTGACTGCACTTGCAAGACAGGTATACAGTGTGTTTCGCACTTTCTATTACAGGCTTCTAAGGATTGTAGAGGAGAATTAGTAAATAAATTTTTGTTTAGGATCCCAGTGTGGAGCAGTCACAGGGCAAACCTCATAATGTCACATACGGTTTAATTTTGTGTCCTGTTCTATTTATTATACATGTGACTGACTCAGCTTCACATACAGCAGGCAGAGTTGGATGTAATATAAAATTGTAAAGTTCATATCAGTTTAAATCTCCTGCTTCATGGTACATACACAAAGCAAAGGACATGCTGTCAACAAATGCTCTTGTAATTGTGACGTCATGTACCATTTTTGCCCAACTACAACAACAGCTGCAAGGAACTGATAGATTAGGAGGGTTGACTAGTGCTTAATGGATCTGCCTCACTGTCAACGTTGTGGAGATGTTAGGGGCTCCTGCAGAACATATAGGTCAGAGCTCGTTGTTTTCACTATCTGCATAATGTGAAGTGGGGAATTTGAAAGTGATCAGATTTTCAAATGTAGTTTTGTAACTATTAAGTATCTATGAAGTACACTCCAAGACAGAAAGAAACAATGCACTATGAAAGCATTATCCTAATTGGATAGAAATTGATAGATGTTATATACATGTACAGATGAACAAATGAGTACAATTTCGGAAAAAAATGGATGATTTATTCAAGAGGAAGAGCTTCACAAACTGAGCAAGTCAGTAACAACACCTGTGGCCCTTATGCAAGCAGTTATTTGGGTTGGCGCTGATTGATAGAGTTGTTGGATGTCCTCCAGACGGGGTGTTGTTGTTGTTGTTGTTGTTGTTGTGGTCTTCACCCCAGAGACTGGTTTGATGCAGCTCTCCATGCTACTCTATCCTTTGTGAGCTTCTTCATCTCCCAGTACCTACTGCAACCTACATCCTTCTGAATCTGTTTAGTGTATTCATCTCTTAGTCTCTCTCTACGATTTTTACCCTCCACGCTGCCCTCCAATACTAAATTGGTGATCGCTTGATGCCTCAGAATGTCCTACAAGTGATACCTCCGACTACTCATGTTGTGGCACAAATTTCTCTTCTCCCCAATTATATTCAATATCTCCTCATTAGTTATGTGATCTACCCATCCAACCTTCAGCATTCTTCTGTAGCACCACATTTCAAATGCATCTATTCTCTTCTCCACTCAACTATTTATCATCCACGTTTCACTTCTATACATGGCTACACTCCATACAAAATACTTTCAGAAACGACTTCCTGACACTTAAATCTACACTCCTGGAAATTGAAATAAGAACACCGTGAATTCATTGTCCCAGGAAGGGGAAACTTTATTGACACATTCCTGGGGTCAGATACATCACATGATCACACTGACAGAACCACAGGCACATAGACACAGGCAACAGAGCATGCACAATGTCGGCACTAGTACAGTGTATATCCACCTTTCGCAGCAATGCAGGCTGCTATTCTCCCATGGAGACGATCATAGAGATGCTGGATGTAGTCCTGTGGAACGGCTTGCCATGCTATTTCCACCTGGCGCCTCAGTTGGACCAGCGTTCGTGCTGGACGTGCAGACCGCGTGAGATGACGCTTCATCCAGTCCCAAACATGCTCAATGGGGGACAGATCCGGAGATCTTGCTGGCCAGGGTAGTTGACTTACACCTTCTAGAGCACGTTGGGTGGCACGGGATACATGCGGATGTGCATTGTCCTGTTGGAACAGCAAGTTCTCTTGCCGGTCTAGGAATGGTAGAACGATAGGTTCGATGACGGTTTGGATGTACCGTGCACTATTCAGTGTCCCCTCGACGATCAGTGGTGTACGGCCAGTGTAGGAGATCGCTCCCCACACCATGATGCCGGGTGTTGGCCCTGTGTGCCTCGGTCGTATGCAGTCCTGATTGTGGCGCTCACCTGCACGGCGCCAAACACGCATACAACCATCATTGGCACCAAGGCAGAAGCAACTCTCATCGCTGAAGACGACACGTCTCCATTCATCCCTCCATTCACGCCTGTCGTGACACCACTGGAGGCGGGCTGCACGATGTTGGTGCGTGAGTGGAAGACGGCCTAACGGTGTGCGGGACCGTAGTCCAGCTTCATGGAGACGGTTGTGAATGGTCCTCGCCGATACCCCAGGAGCAACAGTGTCCCTAATTTGCTGGGAAGTAGCGGTGCGGTCCCATACGGCACTGCGTAGGATCCTACGGTCTTGGCGTACATCCGTGCATCACTGCGGTCCGGTCCCAGGTCGACGGGCACGTGCACCTTCCGCCGACCACTGGTGACAACATCGATGTACTGTGGAGACCTCACGCCCCACGTGTTGAGCAATTCGGCGGTACGTCCACCCGGCCTCCCGCATGCCCACTATACATCCTCGCTCAAAGTCTGTCAACTGCACATACGGTTCACGTCCACGCTGTCGCGGCATGCTACCAGTGTTAAAGACTGCGATGGAGCTCCATATGCCACGGCAAACTGGCTGACACTGACGGCGGCGGTGCACAAATGCTGCGCAGCTAGTGCCATTCGACGGCCAACACCGCAGTTCCTGGTGTGTCCGCTGTGCCATCCGTGTGATCATTGCTTGTACAGCCCTCTCGCAGTGTCCGGAGCAAGTATGGTGGGTCTGACACACCGGTGTCAATGTGTTCTTTTTTCCATTTCCAGGAGTGTATATTCGATATTTAACAAATTTCTCTTTTTCATAAACGGTTTCCTTGCCATTGCCAGTCAACATTTTATATCCTCTCTATTTCGACCTCTCTACTTTACCATCAGTTATTTTGCTCCCCAAATAGCAAACTCATTTACTACCTTAAGCTCCTCATTTCCTAATCTAATTCCCACAGCATCACCTGATTTAATTCGACCACATTCCCTTATCCTTGTTTTGCTTTTGTTGATGCTCATCTTATATCATCCTTTCAAGACACTGTCAATTCCGTTCAGCCGCTCTTCCAGGCCCTTTGCTGTCTCTGACAGAATTACAATGTCATCGGCGAACTTCAAAGTTTTTGTATCTTCTCCATGGATTTTAGTTCCTACTCCAAAATTTTCTTTTGTTTCCTTTACTGCTTGCTCAATACCCAGATTGAATAACATCACGGATAGGCTACAACCCTTTCTCACTCCCTTCCCAACCCCTGCTTCTCTTTCATGCCCCTTGACTCTTATAACTGCCATTTGGTTTCTGTACAAATTGTAAATAGCGTTTCACTCCCTGTATTTTATCCATGCCACCTTCAAAATTTGAAAGAGAGTATTCCAGTCAACATTGTCAAAAGCTTTCTCTAAGTCTACAAATGCTAGAAATGTAGGTTTGCCTTTCCATAATCTATTTTCTAACATAAGCCGTAGGGTCAGTATTGCCTCACGTGTTCCAACATTTCTACGGAATCCAAACTGATCTACCCCAAGGTCGGCCTCTACCAGCTTTTCCATTCGTCTGTAAAGAATTTGTGTTAGTGTTTTGCATCCGTGGATTATTAAACTGATAATTTGGTAATTTTCACATCGGTCAACACCTGCTTTCTTTGGGATTGGAATTATTATATTCTTCTTGAAGTCTGAGGGAATTTCAGCTATCTCTTACATCTTGCTCACCAGATGGAAGAGTTTTGTCAGGGCTGGCTCTACCAAGGCCGTCAGTAGTTCTAATGGAATGTTGTCTATTCCCGGGGCCTTGTTTTGGCTTAGGTCTTTCAGTGCTCTGTCAAACTCTTCACACAATATCATATCTCCCATTTCGTCTTCATGTACATCCTCTTCCATTTCCATAATATTGTCCTCAAGAACATCACCCTTGTATAGACCCTCTGTATACTCCTTCCACCTTTCTGCTTTCTCTTCTTTTCTTAGAACTGGGTTTCCATCTGAGCTCTTGATATTCATGCAAGTGGTTCTCTTTTCTCCAAAGGTCTCTTTAATTTTCCTGTAGGCAGTATCTATCTTACTTCTATTCATATATGCTCTACATCCTTACACATGTCCTCTAGTCATCCCTGCTTAGCCATTTTGGACTTCCTGTCGATGTCATTTTTGAGACATTTGTATTCCTTTTTGCCTGCTTCATTTACTGCATTTTTGTATTTTCTCCTTTCATCAATTAAATTCAATATCTCTTGTGTTACTGAAGGATTTCTATTAGCCATCGCCTTTTTACCTACTTGATCCTCTGCTGCCTTCACTATTTAATCTCTCAAAGCTACCCATTCTTCTTCTACTGTATTTCTTTCCTCCATTCTTGTCAATCGTTCCCTAATGCTCTCACTGAAACTCTCTGCAACCTCTGCTTTTGTTGGTTTATCCAGGTCCCATCTTCTTAAGTTCCCTGCTTTTTGCAGTTTCTTCAGTTTTAATCCACAATTCATAACCAATAGATTGTGGTCAGAGTCTACAACCGCCCCTGGAAATGTCTTACAATTTAAAATCTGGTTCCTAAATCTCTGTCTTACCATTATATAATCTATCTGATACCTTGTAGTATCTCCAGGATTCTTCCATGTATACAACTTTCTTTTATGATTCTTGAACCAAGTGTTAGCTATGATTAAGTTATGCTTTGTGCACAATTCTATGAGGCGGCTTCCTCTTTATTCCTTACCCCCATTCCATATTCACCTACTATGTTTCCTTCTCTTCCTTTCGCTACTGTCGAATTCCAGTCACCCATGACTATGAAATTTTCGTCTCCCTTTACTATCTGAATAATTTCTTTTATCTCATCATACATTTCATCAATCTCTTCATCATCTGCAGAGCTAGTTGACATAGAAATTTGTACTACTGTGGTAAGCGTGGGCTTTGTATCTATCTTGGCCACAATAATGCATTCACTATGCTTTTTTTAATAGCTTATCCGCATTCCTATTTTGTTATTCATTATTAAACCTACTCCTGCATTACACCTATTTGATTTTGTATTAAAACCCTGTATTCACCTGACCAGAAGTCTTGTGGCTCCTGCCACCAAACTTCACTAATTCCCGCTATATATAACTTTAACCTATCCATTTCCCTTTTTACATTTTCTTACCTGCCTGCCCGATTAAGAGATCGGACATTCCACGCTCCGACCCGTAGAATGCCAGTTTTCTTTCTCCTGATAACAACATCCACCTGAGCATTCCCCGCCCGGAAATCTGAATGGGGGACTATTTTACCTCTGTAATATTATACCCAACAGGACGCCATCATCATTTAACCATACAGTAAAGCTGCATGCCCTCGTGAAAAATTACGGCTGTAGTTTCCCCTTGCTTTCAGCCGTTCGCAGTACCAGCACAGCAAGGCTGTTTTCGTCAGTGTTACAAGGCCAGATCAGTCAATCATCCAGACTGTTGCTCCTGCAACTACTGAAAGGCTGCTGCCCCTCTTCAGGAACCACGCATTTGTCTGGCCTCTCAACAGATACTCCTCCGTTGTGGTTGCACCTATGGTATGGCTATCTGTATTGCTGAGGCACGCAAGCCTCCCCATCAATGGCATGGTCCATGGTAAGTGGGGGAGGCTCCAGAGGGGAATAGTGCCAAATTCTGTCCAGCTGCTGCGTTGATTCACCAAAATCCAAAGCTAGTTGGGAGCTCTGCCCGTAATGCTCCAAAGGTTCTCAATTGGTGAGAGATCCGGTGACCGTGCTAGCCAAAGTAGGGTTTGGTAATTACAAAGACATGCAATAGAGACTCTTCCTGTGAGAAGGGATTATCTTGTTGAAATGTAAGGCCAGGAAGGTGTCCCATCAAGGGCAACAAAATCCCCAGATGACAACCTAACAGGTCCTGCTGTGAAATGAAATGGCACATCAGACAATGACTCTTGGTTGTCTAGCCATATGACAGGTGACATTTGGGTTGGTATCCCACCACTGTCCAGGGCATCTCCAGATACATCTTTGCCAGTCATTGGGGTTCAATTCAAAGTTGGATTCATCATTGGACACTATTCTACTCCAGTCAGTGAGATTTCAGGCTGCATATGCTCGACACCACTTCAGACAGGTTTGTTGTTGTACAGAGATCAGTGGTGGTCAGCACAAGTGACACTGAGAGCTCAGATCCCTTTCTGAGATCCACCTATTAATGGTCCTTGTGGTCACTGAAGCATCAGTTGCTCGTCAGATTAATAGTGATGATGAGCCAGGGGCTCTGAGTGCCTCTGAGATGATCGGTGGGTCCTCACATTCTGTTGTCTCTCTGGGTCAACTGTTTCCATCCCAATGCTGTGTTCAGCCACGGTTAACCCATTCCTGCCAACATAGTCGAATATTGGCATCACACGCATTCATTGTGAGTGATTTGTTGGCTACTCCAACTGTCTTTTTTGAATCCTACTATGTGCTGTCATCTGTGTATATTGTTCACATGGCACTCTGTAAGGCATAGCTACTGTCAAGCTGAGTACACTGAATGGAATGTGCAATGACTGTATGTCTTGGTATTAACATATCCCCAGTTTACTAACTTTGCCAACTGTGTGGCGAAATTTCATTGCAGCATCATACATCCACCTGTCAACCACCAAAGTTTACAGTTTTTTTTTTTTTTTTTTTTTTTTTTTTTGTGTAATAAACTTTGCTCAATTGATGAAACTCCCACTACATGGCATTCTTACCTCTGTCTTTCCCGGTAGGAATCTATCATTTTCTGCCATCTTTGTGTGGGCCATACTAAGTTGACACATGGTTTTTTACTACACAATGATCCCCGACCCCCATCCCTGTAGCGGGGCTCCCCTCATGGTGATACATATTTTGCTGGACTGCCTGTGCCTTTTGGTCCTGTGCACTAAATATGCCACTGCCAGGTGCCAGCAGCCAATCCTTGGATGCTTAAGTCTGTCCTCAGTTTTCTTTGCGAGAGTGCTTTGTCCTCTCAGGTTTAAGTTCTTGAATTTTTGTCTGGAATTGGAGTCCCTTGGTGTTGGCGTTGGTTATGGAGGCCATGGCCTTGCCTCCACACCAGCTAGATTCTTTCTACCATTTCCGCTACTTTTTTGCAATTTTTTCCCATTTTCATGTGTCTTCTTCCTCTGGTGTTGTCCCCATAATGTTGTGATCGTGGTATATAATATGCAGTTCGGGACGGATCGATGGAGGTCCTGGTGCCCCAATGGGCATAGCATTTCTGGGGCACCCTACTCTCCCCTGTTTTTTCCTCTCCCTGCTGCCCCAATGTTCCTTCTATCTTTGTTAGCCCGTTTCTCCTTCCCTTGAGTGGACTGTGCTGTTTGTGTTGTTTCTCCCTTGGTTTTTTTCCTACCACCTTAGATCGTGGGACCAATTATATCACTGTTTAGTCCCCTCTCCCAGTCAACCAACCAACCATCTGTCAATACCTGCATAAATATCAATTTGTGAACAGTTTACAAAACTATTACCTTGTGTATCATTTTTCTTGCCCTAAAGTGTAGAGGGTGACCCAAAAGCCTGATAACATTTGAAAATTCAATATTTTACCAATTAATGAAGGTAGTGAGATAAAAATTGACACACATGCTTTAAATGACATGGGGTTTATGAAACCAGAAACAAGTTCTCGAAAGACCAACAGATGGCGCTTCATAGGATACAAAAACTAAAATTAACATAAAAATTGATTTTTAGCAAGATGATGTTCTTTGCGTAAGAAATGCTCAGCATGTCAGATGTCGTTCATCAATATCACCTGCAGTCAAGGGACAATGTTGTGAACAGCATTGTACAGCATATCAATAGATATGGTGAGAAATTGCCATCAGATGCCATCTTTTTAGCATCCATAATGTCAGATGATCACTGTAGACTTCTGACTGCAGGTAAACCTACAACCAATAATCACATGGATTGAGGCCAAACATGATGGAAGTATCAACTCAGAAAACAATCCTCACCTAATGATGTGCGTAAGAGATCTTTCACACATGTAGCAATGTGGGCTGCAGCGCCATCCTGCATAAAAGTCATACCATCCAGCAGGTGTTTATCAGCCAGGCTAAGGATGGTGCGATCCTGTAACATATCAACATACTTCACACCCGCCATGCTGACAATTTGAAAAGCAGTACTATGCATTTCCTCAAAGAAAAAAAGCCCAATCATGAGTGATGTGGTAAATCCACACCACATTGTGACTTCCTCATCATGCCATTGAGTTCCCAGTGTCATTGACGTGTTGGCTGGTTTTTGCACTCATTATGGACTTCAATAAAACTCCATGTCATTTCAGACGTGTATCAAGTTTTACCTCTCTACCTTCTTTATTGTGTGTATTAGTGCATTTTAAAATGTTAACAGACTTTTGTGTCACCCTATATTTTATTCTTAAATTTAGTTTGATTTTGTTCTTTTGGTAGATGTAATGTAATGCAATGTAATGTCATGCGAGTGCAGACTTCTGTTTATTTCTTTTTTATGTTCATTAGGTCTATGGGAAGCACGTACATTGATCACACAACAGCTTCAGTAAAATCAAGACTTAAAAGTGATACTGTGACACTTGTTGATGGCAATACCTGCAAGCTCATAGGACAGTTTCATGATGTACATAATTGTAAGGATGTCTGCAGTTTTGTATCTCAGTTTTAAGGTGTTATGTAAGAGCTACACAAATTAAAATGAGATAGATGGCCGGAGCAAATTGACAGCAAAAAATGTCTTTCTTCAGGGCTTCAAAAATATGGAAATCATGTTGGTAAGATTGTGACTCTATGAAGGATGTGCAAAGGTTTCCCAGCAAAACTACCGTAGAAACAGCCTTGCAACGTATTGGCCCCTCCACATATCGCCAAGGTTGCCTTGAGTATGCTGCAGAAATTTTTCTGGATAGCTCTTGCACATCCGCCATTCACTCCTGATCCCTCCCCATGTGATTTCCATATTTTTGGAGCCTCAAAGAAAGACATCCATGGCATTTGTTTTGCTTCGGACAAAGAGATTCACAACTGGGTAGTAGTCGTGGTGGTGGTGGTGGTGGTGCTGGTGGTGGTGGTGGTGGTAGTAGTAGGAGCTTTATTCATCCGTAGATCTCTTTTTACAAGTGTATAGGACGTGTCAAAGTATTTACAAGTTTATGGTTATAATAGAGGGAGACATTCCACATATGAAATACATATCTAAAAACAAAGATGATGTGACTTACCAAATGAAAGTGCTGGCAGGTCGACAGACACACAAACAAACACAAACATACACACAAAATTCAAGCTTTCGCAACAAACTGTTGCCTCATCAGGAAAGAGGGAAGGAGAGGGAAAGACGAAAGGATGTGGGTTTTAAGGGAGAGGGTAAGGAGTCATTCCAATCCCGGGAGCGGAAGACTTACCTTACGGGGAAAAAAGGACAGGTATACACTCGCGCACACACACACACATATCCATCCACACATATACAGACACAAGCAGACACATTTAAAGACAAAGAGATTCGGCAGAGATGTCAGTCGAGGCAGAACTGCAGAGGCAAAGATGTTGTTGAATGACAGGTGAGGTATGAGTGGCGGCAACTTGAAATTAGAGGAGATTGAGGCCTGGTGGATAACAGGAAGAGAGGATATGTTGAAGAGCAAGTTCCCATCTCCGGAGTTCGGAGAGGTTGGTGTTAGTGTGAAGTATCCAGATAACCCGGACGGTGTAACACTGTGCCAAGATGTGCTGGCCGTGCACCAAGGCATGTTTAGACACAGGGTGATCCTCATTACCAACAAACACTGTCTGCCTGTGTCCATTCATGCGAATGGACAGTTTGTTGCTGGTCATTCCCACATAGAATGCGTCACAGTGTAGGCAGGTCAGTTGGTAAATCACATGGGTGCTTTCACACGTGGCTCTGCCTTTGATCGTGTACACCTTCCGGGTTACAGGACTGGAGTAGGTGGTGGTGGGAGGATGCATGGGACAGGTTTTACACCGGGGGTGGTTACAAGGGTAGGAGCCAGAGGGTAGGGAAGGTGGTTTGGGGATTTCATAGGGATGAACTAAGAGGTTACGAAGGTTAGGTGGACGGCGGAAAGACACTCTTGGTGGAGTGGGGAGGATTTCATGGAGGATGGATCTCATTTCTGGGCAGGATTTGAGGAAGTCGTATCCCTGGTGGAGAGCCAAATTCAGAATCTGATCCAGTCCCGGGAAGTATCCTGTCACAAGTGGGGCACTTTTATGGTTCTTCTGTGGGAGGTTCTGGGTTTGAGAGGATGAGGAAGTGGCTCTGGTTATTTGCTTCTGTACCAGGTCGGGAGGGTAGTTGCGGGATGCGAAAGCTGTTGTCAGGTTGTTGGTGTAATGCTTCAGGGATTCCGGACTGGAGCAGATTCGTTTGCCATGAAGACCTAGGCTGTAGGGAAGGGACCGTTTGATGTGGAATGGGTGGCAGCTGTCGTAATGGAGGTACTGTTGCTTGTTGGTGGGTTTGATGTGGACGGACGTGTGAAGCTGGCCATTGAACAGGTGGAGGTCAACATCAAGGAAAGTGGCATGAAATTTGGAGTGGGACCAGGTGAATCTGATGGAACCAAAGGAGTTGAGGTTGGAGAGGAAATTCTGAAGTTCTTCTTCACTGTGAGTCCAGATCATAAAGATGTCATCAATGAATCTGTACCAAACTTTGGGTTGGCAGGCCTGGGTAACCAAGAAGGCTTCCTCTAAGCGACCCATGAATAGGTTGGCGTACGAAGGGGCCATCCTGGTACCCATGGCTGTTCCCTTTAATTGTTGGTATGTCTGGCTTTCAAAAGTGAAGAAGTTGTGTGTCGGGATGAAGCTGGCTAAGGTAATGAGGAAAGAGGTTTTAGGTATGGTGGCAGGTGATCGGCGTGAAAGGAAGTGCTCCATCGCAGCGAGGCCCTGGACGTGTGGGATATTTGTGTATAAGGAAGTGGCATCAATGGTTACAAGGATGGTTTCTGGGGGTAACGGATTGGATAAGGATTCCAGGCGTTCGAGAAAGTGGTTGGTGTCTTTGATGAAGGATGGGAGACTGCACGTAATGGGTTGAAGGTATTGATCTACGTAGGCAGAGATACATTCTGTGGGGGCTTGGTAACGAGCTACAATGGGGCGGCCAGGATGATTGGGTTTGTGAATTTTAGGAAGAAGGTAGAAGGTAGGGCTGTGGGGTATCGGTGGGGTCAGGAGGTTGATGGAGTCAGGTGAAAGGTTTTGTAGGGGGCCCAAGGTTCTGAGGATTCCTTGAAGCTCCGCCTGGACATCAGGAATGGGATTACCTTGGCGAACTTTGTATGTGGTGTTGTCTGAAAGCTGACGCAGTCCCTCAGCCACATACTCCCGACGATCAAGTACCACGGTCGTGGAACCCTTGTCCGCCGGAAGGATGATGATGGACCGGTCAGCCTTCAGATCACGGATAGCCTAGGCTTCAGCAGTGGTGATGTTGGGAGTAGGATTAAGGTTTTTTAAGAAGGATTGAGAGGCAAGGCTGGAAGTCAGAAATTCCTGGAAGGTTTGGAGAGGGTGATTTTGAGGAAGAGGAGGTGGGTCTCGCTGTGACGGAGGATGGAACTGTTCCAGGCAGGGTTCAATTTGGTTAGTGTCTTGGGGAGTTGGATCATTAGGGGTAGGATTAGGATCATTTTTGTTCGTGGTAAAGTGATACTTCCAGCTGAGTGTACGAGTGTAGGACAGTAAATCTATGATGAGGGCTGTTTGGTTGAATCTGGGAGTGGGGCTGAAGGTGAGGCCTTTGGATAGGACAGAGGTTTCGGATTGGGAGAGAGGTTTGGAGGAAAGGTTAACTTCTGAATTAAGGTGTTGTGGCGCCAGATTGTGTTGCTTGGAATTTTGAGGTTTTGGAGGGAGTGGAGCTTGAAGTGGGAGACTGAGTAGATGGGAGAGACTGGGTTTGTGTGCAATGAGAGGTGGTTGAGGTTTGCTGGAAAGGTTGTGAAGGGCGAGTGAGTTGCCTTTCCGGAGGTGGGAAACCAGGAGATTGGATAGTTTTTTTGAGGTGAAGGATGGCATGCTGCTCTAATTTGCGGTTGGCCTGTAGGAGGATGCTGTGAATAGCCGGTGTGGATGTGGGAGAAGAAAGATTGAGGACTTTTATTAAGGATCGGAGTTGACGGGTGTGTTCATTGGCTGAGTTGATGTGTAGGTGAAGGATTAGGTGGGTGAGGGCAATGGATTGTTCAGTTTGGAACTGATATAGGGACTGATGAAAAGAAGGGTTGCAGCCAGAGATGGGAACTTTAAGTGTGAGGCCTTTGGGGGTTATGCCAAATGTCAGACAAGCCTGAGAAAATAAAATATGCGAGCGTAATCTGGCTAGGGTGAAGGCATGTTTGCGGAGGGAATGTAAATAAAACTTAATGGGGTCGTTGTGGGGAAGTTGTGAGAGTGACATGGTATTAGAAGGTGGAAAGTGTAACATGAGGTTGAAATGAAAATGAAAGATAAAAATATATGGGGAGAGATAAAGGTGAACTAGAAAATAACTGGAGATCTGGTATGAAAAAAGGCGAAAAAGTGTTGGTGAAGTTGATCCTGTGGTGAACTTGGGATGGTAGACAGCATTGTGCATGAAGGTTAGGAGGTTGTGTTGCCGCTAAAACACGTTAAAGGACGGAGAAATTCGGGAAAATTTCGAAAAAACGTGTAAATGTATTAAAAGGAGTGGTGTTGTGGTGAAAGATTACGAAAATGTGGTTAACAATTGTAAACAATGACGTTAAAACCTGTGGGGAGCAGCTAAAAATGATCAGTGAATGATTGTTGCGAAAGCTTGAATTTTGTGTGTATGTTTGTGTTTGTTTGTGTGTCTGTCGACCTGCCAGCACTTTCATTTGGTAAGTCACATCATCTTTGTTTTTAGATATATATTTCCTACGTGGAATGTCTCCCTCTATTATAACCATATCGTTAGTTTGTACCCAACAATTACGTTTGTTATTGTCGCTGTTGCATCTCGAAATCTTTCCTGTCGTCTTATTTTCTCTTTATTTTCTCTTTCTGTTTTTACCAGTAGTCTCACTTTCTATTCACCTTCCCCTTTTTACCGTAATACAATTTTATCCCGCCTATATATACTCTATTATACGTAACCCACCTCCAAACCATAACAAAAAAAAAAATTTTTTTTTTTTGCGCTTTCAACAATACCGCTGCTATAAAATCCACCGTTTCTAGTTCAATAACAGCTGCTTTCACGTATTAAACAACCATTTCGGCTAGTTTAATAACTTTTACTTTATTTCCACTTCCGTTTTTCGCACATCTCTGATAATTTTTAGCTGCTCCCCACAGGTTTTAACGTCATTATTTACAATTGTTAGCCCCATTATCGTAATCTTTCACCACAACACCACTCCTTTTAATACTTTTACACGTTTATTCGAAATTTTCCCGGATTTCTCCGTCCTTTAACGTGGGTTAGCGGCAATACAGCCACCTAACCTTCATGCATATTGCTGTCTACCAACCCAAGTTCACCACAGGATCAACTTAACAAACACATTTTCGCCTTTTTTCATACCAGATCTCCAGTTATTTTCTAGTTCCCCCTTATCTCTCCCCATATATTTTTATCTTTCATTTTCATTTCAACCTCATGTTACACTTTCCACCTTCTAATACCATGTCACCCTCACAACACCCCCACAACGACCCCATTAAGTTTTATTTACATTCTCTCCATAAACATGCCTTCACCCTAGCCAGATTACGCTCGCATATTTTATTTTCTCAGGCTTGTCTGACATTTGGCATAACCCCCAAAGGCCTCACACTTAAAGTTCCCATCTCTGGCTGCAACCCTTCTTTCCATCAGTCCCTATACCAGTTCCAAACTGAACAATCCATTGCCCTCACCCACCTAATCCTTCACCTACACATCAACTCAGCGAATGAACACACCCGTCAACTCCGATCCTTAATAAAAGTCCTCAATCTTTCTTCTCCCACATCCAATCCGGCTATTCACAGCATCCTCCAACAGGCCAACTGCAAATTAGAGCAGCATGCCATCCTTCACCTCAAAAAACTATCCAATCTCCTGCTTTCCCACCTCCGGAAAGGCAACTCACTCACCCTTCACAACCTTTCCAGCAAACCTCAACCACCTCTCATTGCACACAAACCCAGTCTCTCCCATCTACTCAGTCTCCCACTTCCAGCTCCACTACCTCCAAAACCTCAAAATTCCAAGCAAAACAATCTGGCACCACAACACCCTAATTCAGTTGTTAACCTTTCCTCCAAACCTCTCTCCCAATCCAAAACCTCTGTCCTATCCAAAGGCCTCACCTTCAGCCCCACTCCCAGATTCAACCAAACAGCCCTCGGCAGAGATTTACTGTCCTACACTCGTACTCTCTGCTGGAAGTATCACTTTACCACGAAGAAAAATGATCCTAATCCTACCCCTAATGATCCAACTCCCCAAGACACTGTCCAAATTCAACCCTGCCTGGAACAGTTCCATCCTCCGTCACAGCGAGACCCACCTCCTCTTCCTCAAAATCACCCTCTCCAAACCTTCCAGGAATTTCTGACTTCCAGCCTTGCCTCTCAATCCTTCTTAAAAAACCTTAATCCTACTCCCAACATCACCACTGCTGAAGCCCAGGCTATCCGTGATCTGAAGGCTGACCGGTCCGTCATCATTCTTCCGGCGGACAAGGGTTCCACGACCGTGGTACTTGATCGTTGGGAGTATGTGGCTGAGGGACTGCATCAGCTTTCAGACAACACCATATACAAAGTTCGCCAAGGTAATCCCATTCCTGATGTCCAGGCGGAGCTTCAAGGAATCCTCAGAACCTTAGGCCCCCTACAAAACCTTTCACCTGACTCCATCAACCTCCTGATCCCACCGACACGCCGCACCCCTACCTTCTACCTTCTTCCTAAAATTCACAAACCCAATCATCCTGGCCGCCCCATTGTAGCTGGTTACCAAGCCCCCACAGAACGTATCTCTGCCTACGTAGATCAACACCTTCAACCCATTACGTGCAGTCTCCCATCCTTCATCAAAGACACCAACCACTTTCTCGAACGCCTGGAATCCTTACCCAATCCGTTACCCCCAGAAACCATCCTTGTAACCATTGATGCCACTTCCTTATACACAAATATCCCACACGTCCAGGGCCTCGCTGCGATGGAGCACTTCCTTTCACGCCGATCACCTGCCACCCTACCTAAAACCTCTTTCCTCATTACCTTAGGCAGCTTCATCCTGACCCACAACTTCTTCACTTTTGAAGGCCAGACATACCAACGATTAAAGGGAACAGCCATGGGTACCAGGATGGCCCCTTCGTACGCCAACCTATTCATGGGTCGCTTAAAGGAAGCCTTCTTGGTTACCCAGGCCTGCCAACCCAAAGTTTGATACAGATTCATTGATGACACCTTCATGATCTGGATTCACAGTGAAGAAGAACTCCAGAATATCCTCTCCAACCTCAACTCCTTTGGTTCCATCAGATTCACCTGGTCCCACTCCAAATCCCATACCACTTTACTTGATGTTGACCTCCACCTCTCCAATGGCCAGCTTCACACGTCCGTTCACATCAAACCCACCAACAAGCAACAGTACCTCCATTACGACAGCTGCCACCCATTCCACATCAAACGGTCCCTTCCCTACAGCCTAGGTCTTCATGGCAAACGAATCTGCTCCAGTCCGGAATCCCTGAAGCATTACACCAACAACCTGACAACAGCTTTCGCATCCCGCAACTACCCTCCCGACCTGGTACAGAAGCAAATAACCAGAGCCACTTCCTCATCCTCTCAAACCCAGAACCTCTCACAGAAGAACCACAAAAGTGCCCCACTTGTGACAGGATACTTTCCGGGACTGGATCAGATTCTGAATTTGGCTCTCCAGCAGGGATACGACTTCCTCAAATCCTCCCCAGAAATGAGATCCATCCTCTATGAAATCCTCCCCACTCCACCAAGAGTGTCTTTCCGCCGTCCACCTAACCTTCGTAACCTCTTAGTTCATCCCTATGAAATCCCCAAACCACCTTCCCTACCCTCTGGCTCCTACCCTTGTAACCACCCCCGGTGTAAAACCTGTCCCATGCACCCTCCCACCACCACCTACTCCAGTCCTGTAACCCGGAAGGTGTACACAATCAAAGGCAGAGCCACGTGTGAAAGCACCCACGTGATCTACCAAATGACCTGCCTATACTGTGACGCATTCTATGTGGGAATGACCAGCAACAAACTGTCCATTCGCATGAATGGACACAGGCAGACAGTGTTTGTTGGTAATGAGGATCACCCTGTGGCTAAACATGCCTTGGTGCACGGCCAGCACATCTTGGCACAGTGATACACCATCCGGGTTATCTGGATACTTCCCACTAACACCAACCTATCCGAACTCCGGAGATGGGTACTTGCTCTTCAACATATCCTCTCTTCCCATTATCCACCAGGCCTCAATCTCCGCCAATTTCAAGTTGCCGCCACTCATACCTCACCTGTCATTCAACAACATCTTTGCCTCTGCTGTTCTGCCTCGACTGACATCTCTGCCCAAACTCTTTGTCTTTAAATATGTCTGCTTGTGTCTGTATATGTGTGGATGGATATGTGTGTGTGTGTGAGTGTATACCCGTCCTTTTTTCCCCCTAATGTAAGTCTTTCCACTCCCGGGATTGGAATGACTCCTTACCCTCTCCCTTAAAACCCACATCCTTTCGTCTTTCCCTCTCCTTCCCTCTTTCCTGATGAGGCAACAGTTTGTTGCGAAAGCTTGAATTTTGTGTGTATGTTTGTGTTTGTTTGTGTGTCTGTCGACCTGCCAGCACTTTCATTTGGTAAGTCACATCATCTTTGTTTTTAGATATATATTTATAAGTTTAGACCAATTTAAAATAAGCGAACTCATATACATGTATATTTAATGATAATAATAATAATAGCTTTATTCAACATCGAATGGTACACTGCAAATGTACAAAGAAACAGTAGTGATTAAAGTTATTTGTACAATACACAAGACACATTCTTCTGAATACATCATTATTTTACAACAAAATTACAATAAGGTGTTTACTTAATTCTATTCACATAATTTCACAAAGCATTTGTTGTTCTTCTTATAAGTATGGTACTCTTCTAATGTGTAAAAAGGGTGTTTTACTAAAAATTTATTTACAGACTCCTAGTTAGACATAATCATTAGACTTGCACCTGGTATACAATAATTTTTTTTTTACAAATAACGTATTAAATAATGTAATACCACACTGTTCACTCATATTTCACTATCACTCACTGCACACAGTATACACACATTGTGTCATAAGACTTCCCTCACCACACACACACACACACACACACACACACACACACACACATACACACACACACACACACTCTCTCTCTCTCTCTCTCTCTCTCTCTCTCTCTCTCTCTCTCTCTCTCTCTCTGGTGATCTCTGGGCCATTTTCTGTACCACAACTTCCCGTTTGCTATCCTGAGAAACTGAGTCAGCATCCCTCCATGATGAGTGAGATGTTTAGCTAGGAAGAGGAAGAGGTGTTAGTATTGTGCTATGCGTAGCTTGGGGGTAAGTATTTCTAGAAAGGAAAAAGAAGGAAAAAAGCGTAAATTGAAGGTGTTATGTGGAATTTTGGATGTTTTTTAATCATTATTATTATTATTTATTTCTACAACATTTTTCTTATGAAACCCCTTCACTGTTTTATCTAAGTAATCCTTCAATGTATAAAATGTATTGCATAACAGGCACTTTTAGCTGCCTTTTTAAATAAGTGTATTTCTGCAATTTCCTTAATTTCTTTTGGTGATTTATTGTACAGTTTTATTCCTTGGTAGAAAATGCTGTTTTGAGTTTTATGTTTATTTTTTCTTGGTAAATGTAAGTTGAGTCTATCTCTTGTTGCATGGTCATGGACAGAGCTGTTTGTGCAGTAATTACCAATGTTATTTTTGATATGTATAACTGACTGGTAAATGTGTTCACATGGAGCAGTTAAAATCCCCAGTGTTTTGAACAGATCTTTACAATGGCCTCAACTAGTATTTTTGGTTATTATTCTTATGGCACTTTTCTGGAGTTTGAAATTTGTGTTCATATTTTGTGCATTTGTTCCCCAAAAAAGAATGCCAAAGCTAACAATTGAGTGTACATATAAGTAATATGTAACTAAAAGAACTGCATGTTACACACTGATGATAGGATTCTAAGGGCATTCGCTCTGGTTGTAGGATTGGGAAAAGAATGGACAGTCCTGGGACCCACATGGTGTGGCTCTCCAATCCACTGGTTACTGTCAGGACACTGATTTGTGGATTTCTGGTGAGAGAGTTTCCTAAAGGGAGTATTTTCACTGGTGAATGACAGAGGAGAAAGTTACTTCTTTTGCTGGGTGGGAGGAGTGTTTCTCAAAATTAATGGTGCTGCAAGAACCATGAGAAGGAAGGGCCTACCTCCCCTATGGTCAAGTTTATCTATGTGCTACCAGATGTCTTGATGTCTATGAAATAAATACTCCTGTAACGACCGACAACTTACTCACAGTAGTGACAAGGGTCAATATCATCACTGAGATTGAACTGAGGCCATCATACTTTTCCAGGGCTTCTAAATATGAGAGCATCTGTGAGCTTTAGTTCTTCACTTTTGTGTTTGTTGACTAAGTTACCACCCTTCTGCAACTGAGGAGGGTAGTCATCCCCAAAACTGACACAGATGGGGTAGTGATCTCACAATAAATTTTCATAATGTGGATGACCACAATCTGCCCAAATAGGATCACATGTACACTGGGAAGACATCGGCCCCAAGTGCCACCCTTTGAAAATGTTGAATGTGGGATGGGAGTCCAGCTTCACTTTGCATCAGTAACACCAATTTTTTTTACCTTTCCTGAAGGTGAATCCCTCACAAAAGTCAGGAAAATGTGCAGGTGTTTGCTTTGTTTTGGTGGGCCTCAACGTGCACGATAAACAAAGTGAATCCCTCATCTCGCCAATTGTTCATGCAGTCCTTCATCTGTATGAAGGGTTAGTTCCCAGTGAAAAATTAATTCTTGTACAATTTTGATGTTCTTATATAGTGTGATGGTAACATGTACATAACCAACTTGTTTACAAGAAAAGAATGGCCAGGAATGGGTAGCATTTACCATCGTAATTAAAATTTAATCACACAGCAGTTTGCAAAGGGAAGAGAGTTTGGCAGTAACTTTTTCAATAATCTCCACAAAAGACACTGATTTAATAGAGAGAAAGTATAATCCATCTGTTCAGATGCAAACCAGAAACATAGGGGAATAACTGTTGACAAGTCGCTAGGTTATGTTTTCCTCCCATGATGTAGCCCAGGAGGAAAAGTTTCTAGGATCACAATGATAAGCATTGAATTGCAATCTGTCCAAAAAGTCTGCAGAGGATTCATGGCTGCCAGCTGACAACTTTGGTCATTACATGACTCCAGACATTCACCACAATTCAACCTACTCTGACCTTAGGCTCTCACAATGCATGCCACCCTGTCAGAGCAAAGGCCAGAGTCTCACCCAAAATGACAGGCATCTTCTACTTTGTGTAAGTGGGAGGTGAAGGTTTGGGTATCAGTAGTGTGATCCATGTGTGGTCAGGAGGGCTACCACCATACGGATTCTTGATGACACTCCACCCCCCCCCCCCCACCCCCACCCTCACTCCTTTCCATCCGGACTAGCTACGTTGCTGGATGTTGGGCAACCTATCCCGCATGACACCATGGCCAGGTTAGCAGAAGAGTTTCTGTGTTAGATTATAAGTCAGAGAAAATATATAGTCAGAGTAAAACTTCACCACAGGTAATGAAAAGTCCTGCAATGGTTTGTGGGTCAATGCTCATCACACATATACACATAAAAGAATTGTGAGATACCTGGGTGCAAGACTCTTCTGTGTGTTAGGGTTCATTTATAAAGAATTCTTTTAAAGGAGTCTGTCTGAATGAGGTATTTAGCCCCTCTCACCTGTAATCAAAGGAATTATACCATTTTTGACCATGCTCTCCCTTACATTTTCGGTTGTCAGTTCAGCTGATGCATCTTTTCCCCTCCTGTTACAGTTTTGTCTTGTTTATTTGTGTCTCCCAATAGCAGCAATGTGCACAGCTTCAATGTGAGCAACAACCAATGTCAGTAGAAATTCAGTGCTCCCCTGACTGCTCTGTTCATCGAAGATTGGCCCACATTTGTGTGAGAGTTGTGACACCTAGCTTATCCCAGTCACTTCTGATACTATCTTAGCTTGAAGGCCACAAGTCTTTGCCTATTGTTCTTGAACCTCATGTCTTGTACAAAAAAAACCTACATATCCGTGTGAAGAGTATCACTAGAAATCCCTTCTATCCCACTGCAGTTGTGTCAGTACAAGGCAATTCACGGTCACCACCCATTCCCAATACCAAACTATTAACTAAATTAAATTACACAGATATGTGTCTACATAATTGGTCTGGTACAGGTGTGGTGACAACTGCTGACACACAAAGAGAAGTGTGGCCTACTTGTCACAATGTAATCAAGCCTGCTTTAATTTCTATAGATAAATAGGAAGTACTACAACACAGTCTTTTAAATGGAATGGGAGTGCCAAATACATACCCAGACAAACTTCATCCCACATTTATTGTATATTAATTTATATCCGAGTCTGTGTTTTCCCACCTTATGAACTTTCCAGTTTTAATGAATAATACCATATGAAAAAAGATTCTTTTGTGATATGAACATGAAGTGTCATTCATACACTTGTTCACTTCATAATGTGGATGAAATTAATGGTTAAACTCGAATTAATACCTTAACTACAGAGCAGTACAAAATGACAGTGTCTCATCTGCAACCAAAACTACTTATTCCATTCTATTAATTAGTATACTTAATGTCAGAAGTGCTTTACTCTTTTTTTTGACGTGTAGCTGATGCATCCACAATACCACAAAATCACTTCCTTGAAGAATATGTTTTCAATAAACAATAAAGTAACTAACTCTTTGTAAGAGATAAGAAGGAAAATTCTTACTATCAAGTTGTTCAAGTGATCAGAATGTGGAGAAAACAATTTATGATGAAGAGAAAGATACAGCAAGGTAATGTTACAAATGAAGTTTTGGAATATCAACTATGCAAAAATAAAATTAAGAGGACACACTGGATCACTAAAACTAAATACTAGTGCAAAGGTCATAAACAAGAATAATTATATAGTACATTTTTCTGAATTTATCACAAAAAGTAATAAGGTAAAACCACTCAGGTACCATGAGATAGATCATAACATTGGTTCACAATAATATCTGATGAATTAATCAGTAAATGAAATGACTAGCAATCTATGATGATATACAGTAATGAAATAATAATTTGCGAGAAAATACTAATTATTTACAGTACTGTAAAGTTGTTGCAAATGAGTTGCATTAGACACTGCAAGTAGTTTTATAGAGCTATACCCAGCAAAAGAAGTAACTTTCTCCTCTGCCATCACCAGTGAAAATACTCTGTTTAGGAAATGCTCTCGCCACAAATCAGTGTCCCAACACCGGCCAGTGGATTGGAGGATCACACCATTTGGGTCCCAGGGCTGTCCACTCTTTTCCAATCCTACACCCAGAGCAAATAAACCCTCACAAGGATCTCAGTGGCCAAAAGTTGTGTAAGAGACAAAAAAGAAATATCAGGAGAAACATACTTCGGTGATCCCAGAGGCATTGGGTACCTCCTTGCTATTGGATACAGAATCAATGCCCAGTGATGTTCAACCCCTGCTGGAGACAGACAGTGATCCTGGGTGATGTCCTCATCTCCTGGCCAATTCACCCATAACCAGGACACTGTCATCATGATGATCTAATTGAACTGCAAAGGATACTACAGTCACTTGCCAGAATGGCAACATGTAATCTGCTCTTGTTCCGCAATCTGTATTACTCTGCTAGAACAACAAGTCACATATTACCTCACCAAACTCTTTGAGGTTACCATGCATTCTGTCAGAACCATTCAGAACCATACTGATGCCAGGAGATCTGGAGGTGCTGCACATGGGCTCACACAGTTGTCATCAGTGAGTGGATACCCCTCTTCACCTTGTTGGAAGCTATGCAAATGACACCAGCATTCAAAATTTGTAATGTATATTAGCCTCTAGGCAGGGGACTTACCTTGAAATGACCAAATTCATCTGACATTCCTCCCCCCCTCCCACCCCCTTACACCCTTGCCCACAACTTTCTTTTGGGGATTTCAGTGTGCACCACCCCTGTATGGAGAAGTACTGCTTAATCTGGTAAGGACTTTCTGGCTTATTTCTTATCTTGGTCTATGTCTTGTCAGTGATGGTACTGCTATTTATTTCAGAACTACCTGTGGCTCCTTTTGGCTGTCAACCTTAGGATCTCTTCTCTGTCTTGTGGCATCACTGCAATAGTTGATATGTGACAATCTTTGTGACAGTAAGCACTTTACGAAGGTCCTCTCACTCCCTTGTCACCACGTGATGGACTGATTAACCTGTTGAGCTCTTCAGAGGCTCAAATGGTATTTGTGTACCTCTTCTGTTACCTTCACCTTCTCTCTGTCAGTTTGCATTGATGACGTGGTGTCGAACGTCCCTGGTGTGGGTGTGATCACCTACACCACAGGAACTACTGTTCCACATTATACAGCCCCCCCCCCCCCCCCCCCCCCCTCCGTCTGCCACTGAATGGTGTCATTGTAGACCAAAGATGTTGCAACAGCTTTTCAGGATCATTGAAGGTCCTTTAAATGTCTAAAGCGACATTCTTCACTGACCACTTTCTTTACTTGCAAACGGCTCTTCATCTGTGGCTCACTATGCAAGTAAACGTAGTGAGAAGGAATGCTGGAGCCCTACATTTTCTCATTGGGAACATATGCCTCATAATCCTAGGTGTGAGTCAAGCTTCATATTCTCCAGGCCTGTCAAATATCAACACGTGTTCCCAGTCTCTTTCTTTATGGTGTTACTTGTTCCAATGCTTCGGTCCTTTTAGAAAACCGTGTGACTTACTTTCCAACAGCATCTGTGACCTCTTTTTATGGGGCTACCTTGTGAATTCTTACATTAGATATCTTTCTGTCTTACACTATCTGTCATGCTGGTTATCTTATGAACCTTATATTGTCTGGGAAGTGCTTCAGGCTCTTGACTCAGTGCCCCAGGCACTGATCTGATTCATAATCAGACAATTTTTTTTTTATTTAATCATGTCAGAAACTCACTCTATAGCTTACAAGTTATATAAAATGTTCCAAACCATGGTACTATAAGCATTACAATTACAATTTAATGTTTTGTGATCAGTATGTAGCAACCTCCCATGCGTCCTTGGTGACAAAGATGAAGTTCTGTGGCATGCATGACGTTGGGAATAGGCTGCAGACAAGATGATGACTCATTGTCTGTTCTTCACCACATTCACATGCTGTGGAGTTGCATGCAAATCCTCACTTTTTCAAGTTGGTCTTTGTTCTTCCAACTCCAGAATGCAGCCTGTTTAGGGTCTTCCATATTGACCAGCTTTCTTTGTGACCTGATGGGAGGCTTTCGGTTGGGATCATCCCCCCTGCAAGGTGGCTGGTTCTGGAACACCATGAGTTGATTCTGAAGTTCAAAGGTAGTTCAGTGAGGCTTTCAGTTGAAAGGAGAAAGCTTTTCCTTGACTTGAGCCTTGGTACTGCTGGGTGATACCTGTGTAGTGTGTGGGTCTTCGCATTCAGTGACTTAGATGTTTCCAGTCTGTATGCACATTCATGATGGATACCTGGAGGTGGGGTGCCTGCTAGACCATAAACTTTATGAAGTGGTGTAGATCTCAATCATCCCGTACTGAGTCTGCAGGTTTCATTCAATGTGATATGTACTTGTTTAGCATGACTAGATCTGCACCAGACAGGGCAAGCATATTCTGCAGCTGAATAGCAAAGAGCTACTGCAGAAGTTCTGAAGACGCATGGATGCATCCCCCAGATTGTACCCAATAATTTCCAGAGAATGTTGTTCCTTGCAGATACAAATGTTCAAATACGTGTGAACTCCTAAGGGACCAGACTGCTGAGGTCATCAGTCCCTATATTTGCACACTACTTACACTAAATTAACGCTAAGGACGACACTCACACCCATACCCAAGCAAGGACTCAAACCTCTGGCAGGAAGGACCACACTATTAGTGACATGGTGCCTCTAACCGTGCGGCCACTCCATGTGGCCTTTGCAGATACCTTCCGTTTGGTGTTCAGGCAATGTATTCTGTAGGTAAGTGCTCGATTAAGAGTTACTCCAAGATATTTGGGCATGAAGCAGTGTTCTAATTACTTACCTTCCCAGAACAAATGCAATTTCCTTGCTGCATGTCTATTTCTAAGATGGAATGCACAAATCTGTGTTTTTGCTGGATTTGGCTTCAGCTTGTTGTCTTGGTAATAGAATTTCTAGAGCATGGGAGAGCTTCTCTTCAATATGTTCAAAAGATGCTCCTTGGACTGGTAAAGCAACATCATCAGACAATTCACCATGTGGATGACACTCAAAAATGCTGTCTACTCATGGCCTTCAACTGTATTTGGCTAGAAGGTGTTCTCCCTTCACAGTGCAAGTCCCTTCACAGTGGGAAGACACTATCATCATCCCATTCCTTAAACCAGACAAAACCCCAAGTCTATTGACAGCTAGTGTCTGATTAACCTCACCAACATGGTCAGAAACTGTTTGAGAGAATGGTAACCTGGCAAATACGATGGAATCTCAAATCACAGAGCCTTTTGTTTCCTGTCATTGTGGTTTTCTGGACAGGATACACAACTGACCATCTGGTTGGTTTCAAAACAGCCATCTGGCAGGCATTTTTCTAAAATCCAACCACTTATTGCATGAGGCATATGACACTGCTTGGCACCATCACATTTTACTTACCACCCATGAGATGAACTTTCGAGGGTCCTTATTCATCTTATCCCATCATCTGAAACTGCCCAAATTCTTCTAGTTTCTTCAACAGGATTTGATGCAGAGCAGGTAACTATTTTTTATGTCACTAATTCCTAGACACTACCAGACCTATTTATTTGGCTGACTGCCATCAGAAGTGAATGCAGTAATTCTTGTTCTGTCTTGCTCTTGAATCAATTTCTGTGAGATGAAGTCATCAGTAGTTGCATTTCAAGTAGCATACACAGCAACAGGTTGGATCCAGTTATACAGTAGAGCTACAAACGTAAACAGCAGAACATGATTTACAAGTTTATTCATAGGAGTCTTCTGGAGTATATTCCCCTATATTGATGAAACCATCAACACTGAACAAAGTGCTATTAAAATACGCTTCTTCTTGGAGCTTAACTTCATCAAAAATCAGTGCACCTATGTGTTTGTTTTCATCTAATCCTTCCTGTGAATAATTCTTAATTGTTTCAGTAGCAGGCATATTGATTCCGTATGAGCATCTGAGACCTGTTACTAAATTTCGCAGATGGTGTTTTGGAAGGAAGTGTCAACAATCCTTGCTTCAAACAATGTCTATATCCTTTGGGTGACTTAATTTTTAAGAGCACACTGTCCAGAAGAAACTCTGTTATCATCCACATTCCCTTATTGTTTTCCAACAGGCTTTTCTTTATTTTGTGTCTACTATGATTTTCTGTTTCGTGCTTAGTTTAGAAGAGATGTGACTGAATTGTCATATGCTTTTTGTCTGATGGGTGCTTCAGCAGAAGATTTATTTCAGCATTCGCTATTCATAATTTAATATATAATTGCACAACTTCCAGCTTCTTATACTTTAATGTTCTTTTTAATGAAATTACTGCTGTGTCTGGTACCGTTTGGTTCTGCAAACTTCCCTTGACAGAAGAAACTCTGAGATCATAACTTCTTATTCAACATTTTTCCTTTGCCACAGCTTCTTTCTTGCGAGTGTTTTACTGGTGATTTTCTGTTGTGCAATACTTCCGATAGATATTTTGGTAAATTGGGAAATAAATAAGGAATGGCTCCTCATTTTAGAGACCACTTTTGTCTTGGAATTTTAACTTGTTTATCATTGATGACAAAGAAGTGTGCTTTTGTGAGAAGTTCCTCACTGAAATGTGAATCACGCACAAAACAACTGTGAGTCAGAAATCTATCTTTCTGAATTATTGCTGTCGCTCATTTGGAAAACTCTGCTACATTTTTTGGAGGTCTGAAAAAATGCTTACCCTTACTTTCTCTGTTGCCTGATCTGTGCACTGGAACAATGCACATAGGCATTTTTCATTCTTCTTCTTCAAAAATGAATAACTAAGACTCTTAACACCACTTTACCACTGTAGCCTTCAACTCTGTGATGTGCACTCACAACATTTCAAACAAACTCACAAAGTAAGCATAGACACTACCGACACACACCTTCCAATATGGCAGAATCATGTCAACTGAAGTGACAGTTCTGTTCGTAGTTTACGGGCTTGCCATCTGCCCTACACTACATGTGTTAACACACTGGGTGTCAGCACACTTTCTTTTCTGCTTGCTATGATCTAATGTTTTTATGGCAGTTGTGACAGCCATTAATAGAGCCCTACATTGTGTCAAACAGACCACCCTCAACTGCAGTTTAATTTGTAGTAACTCAGTGAGCAGTCTCCAGGTTGTTGATTGATGATACTTTTGTCACCCTATGATGTGTGCTATTCACAACATTCTCTATTAGACCTTAATCCATCCTCCCATGGGACAAGGCAGCTAACATTGACGTGGATGTGGACAGGACATTTGACCTCAGCACACGGGATGAGCTGGTTAACATGATTTGTGCTCTCAGCACTCTCGTGCACCCATTATTACCTTTAATTGATTTGCAATGCACATTGTTACCTGAAAATAATAGAGGCACATAAAATAGCTGTGTCAACTGTGTTAGTGATTGTCAAATAAGAGTAGAGAAAATCATAATGAAGGTTTTGGACCCATCAGTGGCTTGAATATTGAATTGCTGGCATTGGAACAATACGTAATGCTGTCCAACAATCTGAGATATTGTTATTTGTTAACTTAATTGGATTTCCATCCCATTTTCAGTTTTAAATTTAATACACTTATGGTATAGTGTCTAATGTCAGTATTCTCAATGTCGCATTGACTACCAGCACTCTGAAATAACATACATTATTGCACAGATTTCAAGTTCAAGACTTGTTTTGTAATTTCATGTGAATGGAAGACGAGATTTTGTCAAATTTGCACACCATCATTGAAAACGATATTTACCAACAAGATAAAAACACAAGCCATTCCATAAACCCATATTTTGCAAGATGTTTCATAACAGTAAAAACTTCTAGTGTGTAACTTGTTTTTACTTTCTGACATACTCTGTCTGGCTGGTCAAGGTTTCTGGCCACTGGGGAAACAGTCTAGTTGTTGGCCTTTGCAACAAGCATTGCCTCAGATACAGTGCTTATAATAAATAACATCAACTTTTGAGATAGTATTTCTACTTTAATCATTTAGGAAAGAAAGGAATAGAAGCAAGTGGATGTGAACCTGCTACCTTTCTTTTCACAGCTCATAGCCCACGGTGCTTTCAGCTGTGTGCAGCGGGTCAATGTGCGTGTAATATTTCTGCACTGTGTCTGTCAGTTGGCCTGACTTTGTAATTTGTTAATAACAATATGTTTGCAATGATATTAACAAGTCTGATGTTATGTGTTGATCGATTCAGTTCTTTCAATGCTATTAGGAGCTTACTAGTCTTCACTCTAACTAATAAGGTTATTCTGTACCGCCCCCCCCCCCCTCTCCCCAGGGGCTCACAGTTCTTTTGTGATTTCATGCATGTTGCCCCTAGGGCCCATTCTTCCTTCCTGGGTTGCATTTCGTTCACCATGCTCCTCCTCTCTGCTCCCTCATTCCCCTCTCTTGGCGTATTTATATATGTTGACCTGACTATTCACCTGTTTCCCTGCATTCCTTGTGATTTTGTTCCTCTTGCCGGTTCTCTTTTTGGCATTTTTGGTCCAACCTTGGTGTTTGACCTCCAGTTCTAAATTTTCAGTCTTTAGTGTGAGCCATTTGGGGAAGATCTCCCTCTGTAGTGTCTATGATGTGGATTCTTCTCCGTTCCTGCCTTCCACTCTCCTTCCCCACCATAACCCTTACTGCCCCACTAGGTCACCAGCATGTGTAGCCAGTCCATGTGGTGGGGCTGTTATGTGCTCATCTGGCCTAGCCCCCTGACAATACAAGAATCACACTACTGATGCATGAGTTATTACCTCCCCATGTATGCCAAGAAGTGGTTGCTTGTCATCTTGGAGCATCGGAACTCTCAGCGACAACTGTCCTGCCAGGCAGCCGTTGTTGTGTCTGGGTAGTGCCCACGGGGAGAGCCCCTGATCGGAGTGGAGTGGGTGGTGTCAGGTGGATGCTTGGTGTACGAAGCATATCAAGCTACAGAAATCTGGCTGTTCTTCATAGGCCATCACATTTAGTGGTAGGGGATCCTTGAATGCTGCTTCATATGATCCTGCAGCTTTCCCTTCCTTGGCTGCACTTTGGGAGGAGGGCCAGGCTCACAGTCTTTGGATGAAACACTTTCCCCACTACCTGGTCTGTATTAGGATTCACATTCACCACCAAAAACCTGTTGTTTTCTTTGGAGAATATAGAGGACAAGTTTGGCAATGTGGAGTCTCACAGTAAGAAGCGGTCAGGCTCCCTGTTGACCAAAGCTTCTTCTGCTGCCCAATCTGCAGCTCTCTGTGCTTCTGGTTGCCTAAGTCATTTCCCAGTGTCTATTATTCATCACCAGTCTGTACATATGATCCAGGATGTGACTATAGGGATCTCATCCTGCAAACTTATGAGTAGCTCTGGGCTAATCTGGAGCAGTGCAGTGTTCACTTTGTTTGACATGTGGAGAAGTGTCGTAAAGACAACCACACCAATATTGGCACTTGTTAGGCTTTCTATGGAGATACACTTCCAGAGAAAATTAAGATTGTGTTTTACCACTGTGATGTGGAACTGTACATCATGCCACCCATGAGGAGCTATCAGTGCTTGAGATTTGGGCATATGTCTTCCCACTGTACAGCGGACACTCTGCGTGGTGACTGTAGCCACCCATTCCATGAGGGAAGATCCTGTGTTCTGCCACCTGTGTTGTAAATAGTCATGACTGCCACTCTCCATGCTCGCCAGGTTGCCCAATTTACAAGAAAGAAAGAAAATGCAAGAGGGTAAGTCCCTGGATTGTCTATCTTATTCTGAGGCTTGCCAAAAATATGGCCAACTCCAGCCAGTGTTGATTTCTTCAATTTTTGCCTCTGATACATCCTTTCCCCCTCCTGCCACTTCCTTACCCAGCTTTATCCCCCTCTCATCTCCGCCTCCCCTGCAGTTCCCATGCCCTCTCTTCTGGTTGCATTCACCCTTCCTGCATGAATAAGTGTCCTGTTCTTTGGCACCTGCCAGTGATGCCCCCCTCACCCCCTCCCTTGGGACCCAGCCCTTTGTCGCTCCAGCCATAGGCCTGCTACCACAACTCAGCTATGGGGTGCACCATTTGTATACCCCAAGGTCACCCACTCTCAGTTCCAGACCTTGAGGGCGCCTGCTATCCATCTGTGGCCTGCCCTCATCAACCTCAAAGAGGAGGAGGAGGAGGAGGAGGAGAAGAAGAAGAAGAAGAAGAAGACTATGCCTCCCCTTCCCGGTGCCCCATGAGGTGCCATCTCCCCCTTTGCATCTTGAGTCTGATATTTATGGGTGTCACCCCGCTCTCGTAGGTGATGACCACTGACCTGGTGACATGACCTCCTCTCAGCTTCTTTATGTCTAAACTGATCTCTAACCACACAATAAACAAGTGTAACTGCTAAGGATATTACATATAAAAATAAAGATGAGGTGACTTACCGAACGAAAGCGCTGGCAGGTCGATAGACACACAAACAAACACAAACATACACACAAAATTCTAGCTTTCACAACCAACGGTTGCCTCATCAGGAAAGAGGGAAGGATAGGGAAAGATGAAAGGATGTGGGTTTTAAGGGAGAGGGTAAGGAGTCATTCCAATCCCGGGAGTGGAAAGACTTACCTTAGGGGGAAAAACGGACAGGTATACACTCGCACACACACACATATCCATCCACACATACAGACACAGGCAGACATATTTAAAGACAAAGAGTTTGGGCAGAGATGTCAGTCGAGGTGGAAGTGTAGAAGCAAGGAAGCTGTTGAAACACAGGTGAGGTATGAGTGGCGGCAACTTGAAATTAGCGGAGATTGAGGCCTGGCGGATAACGAGAAGAGAGGATATACTGAAGGGCAAGTTCCCATCTCCGGAGTTCGGATAGGTTGGTGTTGGTGGGGAGTATCCAGATAACCCAGACAGTGTAACACTGTGCCAAGATGTGCTGGCTGTGCACCAAGGCATGTTTAGCCATAGGGTGATTCTCATTACCAACAAACACTGTCTGCCTGTGTCCATTCATGTGAATGGACAGTTTGTTGCTGGTCATTCCCACATAGAATGCATCACAGTGTAGGCAGGTCAGTTGGTAAATCACGTGGGTGCTTTCACACGTGGCTCTGCCTTTGATCGTGTACACCTTCCGGGTTACAGGACTGGAGTAGGTGGTGGTGGGAGGGTGCATGGGACAGGTTTTGCACCGGGGGCGGTTACAAGGATAGGAGCCAGAGGGTACAGAAGGTGGTTTGGGGATTTCATAGGAATGAACTAACAGGTTACGAAGGTTAGGTGGACGGCGGAAAGACACTCTTGGCGGAGTGGGGACGATTTCATGAAGGATGGATCTCATTTCAGGGCAGGATTTGAGGAAGTTGTATCCCTGCTGGAGAGCCACATTCAGAGTCTGGTCCAGTCCCGGAAAGTATCCTGTCACAAGTGGGGCACTTTTGTGGTTCTTCTGTGGGGGATTCTGGGTTTGAGGGGATGAGGAAGTGGCTCTGGTTATTTGCTTCTGTACCAGGTCGGGAGGGTAGTTGCGGGATGCGAAAGCTGTTGTCAGGTTGTTGGTGTAATGATTCAGGGATTCCGAACTGGAGCAGATTCGTTTGCCACGAAGACCTAGGTTGTAGTGAAGGGACCGTTTGATGTGGAATGGGTGGCAGCTGTCATAATGGAGGTACTGTTGCTTGTTGGTGGGTTTGATGTGGATGGACGTGTGAAGTTGGCCATTGGACAGGTGGAGGTCAACGTCAAGGAAACGTATATCTGCCTACGTAGATCATCACCTTCAACCCATTACATGCAGTCTCCCATCCTTCATCAAAGACACCAACCACTTCCTTGAATGCCTGGAATCCTTACCCAATCTGTTTCCCCCCGGAAACCATCCTTGTAACCATTGATGCCACTTCCTTATACACAAATATTCCGCACGTCCAGGGCCTCGCTGCGATGGAGCACTTCCTTTCACGCCGATCACCTGCCACCCTACCTAAAACCTCTTTCCTCATTACCTTAGCCAGCTTCATCCTGATCCACAACTTCTTCACTTTTGAAGGCCAGACATACCAACAATTAAAGGGAACAGCCATGGGTACCAGGATGGCCCCTTTGTATGCCAACCTATTCATGGGTCGCTTAGAGGAAGCCTTCTTGGTTACCCAGGTCTGCCAACCCAAAGTGGACAGATTCATGATCTGGACTCAACAGTGAAGAAGAACTCCAGAATTTCCTCTCCAACCACAACTCCTTTGGTTCCATCAGATTCACCTGGTCCTACTCCAAATCCCATGCCACTTTCCTTGACGTTGACCTCCACCTGTCCAATGGCCAACTTCACACGTCCGTCCACATCAAGCCCACCAACAAGCAACAGTACCTCCATTATGACAGCTGCCACCCATTCCACATCAAACGGTCCCTTCCGTACAGCCTACGTCTTCGTGGCAAACGAATCTGCTCCAGTCCTGAATCCCTGAATCATTACACCAACAACCTGACAACAGCTTTCACATCCCGCAACTACCCTCCCGACCTGGTACAGAAGCAAATAACCAGAGCCACTTCCTCATCCCCTCAAACCCAGAATCCCCCACAGAAGAACCACAAAAGTGCCCCACTTGTGACAGGATACTTTCCGGGACTGGACCAGACTCTGAATTTGGCTCTCCAGCAGGGATACAACTTCCTCAAATCCTGCCCTGAAATGAGATCCATCCTTCATGAAATCCTCCCCACTCCGCCAAGAGTGTCTTTCCGCCGTCCACCTAACCTTCGTAACCTGTTAGTTCATCCCTATGAAATCCCCAAACCACCTTCCCTACCCTCCGGCTCCTATCCTTGTAACCGCCCCCGGTGCAAAACCTGTCCCATGCACCCTCCCACCACCACCTACTCCAGTCCTGTAACCCAGAAGGTGTACACGATCAAAGGCAGAGCCACGTGTGAAAGCACCCACGTGATTTACCAACTGACCTGCCTACACTGTGATGCATTCTATGTGGGAATGACCAGCAAAAAACTGTCCATTCGCATGAATGGACACAGGCAGACAGTGATTGTTGGTAATGAGGATCACCCTGTGGCTAAACATGCCTTGGTGCACAGCCAGCACATCTTGGCACAGTGTTACACCATCCGGGTTATCTGGATACTCCCCACCAACACCAACCTATCCGAACTCCGGAGATGGGAAGTTGCCCTTCAGTATATCCTATCTTCTCGTTATCTGCCAGGCCTCAATCTCTGCTAATTTCAAGTTGCCGCCACTCATACCTCACCTGTCTTTCAACAACTTCTTTGCTTCTACACTTCCACCTCGACTGATATCTCTGCCCAAACTCTTTGTCTTTAAATATGTCTGCCTGTGTCTGTATGTGTGGATGGATATGTGTGTGTATGTGCGAGTGTATACCTGTCCTTTTTTCCCCCTAAGGTAAGTCTTTCCGCTCCCGGGATTGGAATGACTCCTTACCCTCTCCCTTAAAACCCACATCCTTTCATCTTTCCCTCTCCTTCCCTCTTTCCTGATGAGGCAACAGTTTGTTGCGAAAGCTAGAATTTTGTGTGTATGTTTGTGTTTGTTTGTGTGTCTATCGACCTGCCAGCGCTTTCGTTCGGTAAGTCACCTCATCTTTATTTTTATATGTTATTTTTATATGTAATTTTTCCCACGTGGAATGTTTCTCTCTATTATATTGCTAAGGATATTACTGTCATCTACCAGAAATACAGCTTATTTCCTCTTGCTTTGCATTGTATCTTTTCGTGTCAAGAAATGCACTTTCTTGATGACCACTCTCCAACTTTTCCTGGGTATCGGGCATTCTGTCAAAACCATGCTGATCATGGGATAGCGTCTGGAGAGGTCTGCACTTTGGTTCACACCGATGTCATTAGTGACTGGATCCCCATTTGTACTAACCAAGAAGCAATAGTGGCATGAGTGCAAATGACCCCAGCAATCACCTTTTGCAGTGTCTACTTCCCTCCAGATACACCTCTTCCTTTTGTTGACTGCCTCCCTTGATACAGCAACTCCCACCTCCTTATCTCCTCCTCGGGGATTTCAGTACATGCCACACCTTTTGAGGGAGTGGCATTTCAATGGGTAGGGATCTTCTGATTGAATAACATGTTACAAACTTTGACTTTTGTCCTCATTGACAGTTCCCCTACCCACTTCAGTGTCACTCGTGGCACCTTTTCTGCTGTCGATCCCACGATCTCCTTCCCTGCTCTGATTGCTTCGCTACATTGGTTACCCATGATGGTCTTTGTGACAGTGATCGCTTTCTGGTGATTGTATCATTCCCCTGCTGCTGCCCAGCAGACAGGCCCCCATGTTGGGCATTCTGCAGAGCCAATTGGCCTATATATATATATGTCTGCAATGCACTTTGACACCTCTCTGTTGGATTGCATTGATGCGGTTGTGTGAGACATTTCTGCAACTATTCTTCATGCCACTGGCTGGCACTTCTATCCCCCTATCTATAGGTCCTTGTCATAGACTGATACCATCATGGATCAAGGAGGTAGCAGTCTCTATCAAGGATGGCCAGTAGGCCCTGCAACGATTTAAATGTCACTGTTCACAGACCAACCTCATTGCTTTGAAATGTCTCCATGCTAAGGCTTGCTACCTTTTTAAGCAAAGTAAGAAGAAAAATGCTTGGAGCATTTTGTTTTCTCCCTCAGTCCTTGCAGGACATTTCACAACACACTTTGCAATACCATCGGCATCCTTTTCCTGTCTTGCTATGTTTCTCCGGGAGAAATGCCAAGCTGAAGAAAGCCCCCTCGGTTTCAACCCTCACCAAGCTGAGTTCTACAATGAAACCTTCACTGAATGGGTTCTTGCAGGCTCTTACCGCTACACATGACACAGCCCCAGGCCCAGATGCCATCCACAACCAGATGATGCAACACTTGGATGTTACCCAGAGACAACGTTTACTCAGGATCTTAATCACATTTGGCTCACTGGTGCCTTACCCTTGAAATGGTAAGACAGCATAGTTATCCGCATCCTTAATCCCAGGAAGAACCAAACGTCTCTTGACAACTACTGCTCGATTATGCGGGCCATTGTACTTTTTAATCTGTTTGAGAGTTTGGTTAGCTCCAAATTATGTTGGGTGCTTGAATCTCAGGGCCTTTTATCACTGTATCAGTGTGAGTTCTGGGAAGGATGCTCAACAACTGACCATTCACTCAGATTGGGAGCAGCAATCCAACAGGCTTGTACTAACAGCCAACTCACTGTCATGGCACCTACATAAGGCATACAACACGGCTTTCTGCCATAACATTTTAGTTACCCTCCATAATGGGGACTTTCATGGCCCATTCCAGTTTTTATTTGCGAGTTTTTACCCCACTGGCTCTTCAGTGTTTGAGTCAGCATTCATCCCTTGGATCCAGAAGAATGATATCTCACAGGGTTGTGTTTTAAGTGTCACACTCTTCCTCATTGCCAGCAATGTGCTTGTAACCTATGTTGGCCATCAGGTTACCCTGGCATTATACATCGACAATTTTTGCAGCTCCCACTTGGTAGCATCTGCTGAATGCCTGCTCCAAGGCACCATCTGATGGGCCTGTGCATAGGCCCTCTCCCATGGCTTCCAGTTTCCTCTTTCCAAAATGCGGGTTACGCAATTTTGCTGTTGACCCACAGTGCACCCTGATCCAGAACTTTATTTAGGGAACCAGCACCTAGATGTTGGAGCACAGTCTCATTTCTTGGGCCTTACTTTTGATAAAAAGCTGACATGGCTGCCCTATATTCACCACCTGAAGATTACTTGTGTGCGGAAGTTTAATGCGCTCTGTCTTGTGGTGGACACATTGTAGGTTGCAGTTTGTGCTACTCTTTCCCATCTTTACTGTGCTCTGGTTTTGTCCAGACTAGATTATGCTTGTGTGGTTTATGGCTCAGCAGCTCCTTCCACTTTGAAACTACATGATCCTGTTGTTCATCATTATATGGTGTGTCTGGCTATCTGTGCTTTTCACAGTAGTCTCATCGACAGTCTCTTATCACCATTTTGACGGTTCCCTGACCATCCTATATACCCCATCATCTTTGCAAATGAGGGATGTCTCCCAAGATACCCAAACTCAGGTGGGACTGCTGGTTGGAATGTGTCTCACTTCCCTCTCCACCTGCAGGTCTGGGGGTTAGAATAGGCCCAATGTCTTCCTGCCTGGCATAAGAGGCAACTAAAAGGAGTCTCACACTTTTTGGCCCTATGAGTTCAGGTCCCATTCTATGGTTTGACTTGTCACTTTCAAAATTCTACTGAAATGTGGGCCGTATGGGGCAGGACACCTTATGTGGTGCACGACTTATCCATAATGCCCTTAGATTCAATCTCCTGAATCTCTCGTCATGGCTTTGCGTCTCCACCTGCAATTCAGCTATTTGGGCAAGGATACTTTCTGGGGTATGCCATCTTATTCCATTGCCTCCTGTCCTATTTTGCCCCCATGACAATATTTGATTTCTCTGCACTCAATATCCAGCATGGTAGCCAGTCCATTGTGGTTGGGTCATCATGTACCCATTTGGTGGTAGCCCCCTGACAACACAGGGATCACACTGCTGATGACTGAGCTGGAAACTCACCATGTATGCCTGTCTTCCTGGGGCATCAGGACTCCCGGCAACAGCCATCATGCCAGTTGGCCTTTGCTGTAGCTGGATGACACTCGCGGGGAGAACCCCTGATCGGAGTGGGTGGCATCAGGGCGAATGACCTGCAATGGAGCGGACTAAGTCATCTCTTGCTGGTGACCATATGGCACCAGCATTCTCTAAGAAGGATAAGATTGAACACAATACTACACCATGGAAGGAATGTAGGACTACAGAACAGAGAGAGCCATATTAGCTTTGGTTTTTAGTCTGTAGCAGAAGTGATGGGGACTCCTTTCTACCTACAAAGCCTCAGTTTTTCATTGAACATGTTGAGGATAAGTTTGGTGAAGTGACAGCGTTGTCCAAGGTGCAAAACAGTGCAGTCTTGTTTCAGACAGCATCCCCAGCCCAATCCCAGGTGTTACTCGTTTGTGAGTGATATTCCTGTTTCTGTCACTCCCTATAAAAGCCTCAACATGGTCCAGGGGATCAGTTTCCATCTCAGTATCCTCTTGCAGTCTGATGATGAGCTCTGTAACAGCAGGGTGTTCATTTCATCCGGCGTGTTTACATAGGACCCAAAGACAGAGTTGCTACGTGTTCCTTCATCTTGGACTTTGATGGTGATTCATTACCTGCAAAGGTCAAGTTGATGGTTTACTGCTCTGATGTTAAACTGTATGTCCCTCTCCCTATGTGCTGCTTTAAGAGCTGGAAGTTCAGGCACATGTCTTCCCACTGCAATTCCAGTGCCACATGCTGAGACTGCGGACATCCACTGCACCCAGATACTCCATGTGCGCCACCTCCCACTTGCATCAACTGTGGATAGCACCACTCCTGCTGCTCACCAGACTACCCAGTACTCCAAAAGGAGCAGAGAATCATGGAGTACAAGACCCTGGACCAATTTACTTACACAAAGACTAAATGTAAATTTGAAAGATTACACCCCATTCGGTTGACGTTAACATATCCTGCAGCTATGTCACAATCACCATCCCAAGTGCCAATGGTTCCTCACTCTGTGCCACGAACAGTGAGCCCTCTGGGCCACCAGAATACATCTGCCCCCTTGGTGGTAGTGGGCAAATCTTCCTCCATTGCTCCCAAAGCACCTACTTTGGGAGCAAGTCATCCCCAAATGCAGGGAACAATGATCCCCTCCCCCCTGCTGGAGAAGCAACAGCCTCCTCTGGCTCCTCTCATGCAGAAGGGGTCCCTTGGGGCCCTCTCTCCCAAGGTCTCCACTAATGCCATGGTAGACACTCACCAGTGGCTCAAGGAGCCAAAAGCTGCTGGACAAAGAAGTTCACGGTCTTCCTCCGTGCCTGAAGCTGCTTCGGAGAAATCTTCCCAGCAGGTCCCCAAAGAGAAGCAAGAGAGCAATCAAACTAAGAAGTAGTCTGATTAGAAATGGGACCCTCTGGTGGCCTTAACACCACCACTCCCCATCAATTCTGCACCTGAGGATGCAGTGGAGATCTTAGCATCACCTGCAGACCTGGATCTCACTGATGCCTCATACAGCATAGAAACGGCTACAAATACTCAATCAGTGGCAGCAGATGACCCTGAGGCATAACTGCCTCCTTACACGCTACGTGCCTTCCCAGCCTCATGTTAACATCATTGTCCGGAGGAATTGTGGCGGTTTTTTCTACCATCTGACTGAGCTACGGCAACTCTTAAGCATTACACCTATTTTCTGCATTGCCCTTAAGGAAACCTGGTTCCTGGAAATTCGGATCCCTGTCCTCCACAGTTATAGGGATATTACAAGAACTTTAGTGACTATAATAGAGCGTCAGGTGGAGTTAGTGTCTATGTCCTGAACTCAGTCTGTTGTGAAACTGTGCCCCTTCAAACCCCTGTTGAAGCTGTGACTGTCAGAATAAGTACGACGCAGGAAGTAACTGTCTGCAGTGTATATTGTCCTCCATATGGTGCAGTACCCCTGAATGCACTGGCTGCACTGATTGATCAACTCCCTAAACCTTTCCTACTTTTGGGAGATTTTGACACTCATAAACCCTTTGCTTATTTGCCAAGGCAGAGATGTCGAAAATTCACTGTCACAAGTCGACTTCTGCCTCATCAATACAGGTGCCACCTGGTGACATGATATCCTTGGCCATATTATACAAGTGGGGTCTCCGAGGCCCGCTCCTGACTCTTATCCAGAATTTCCTGTCGCTTCCAATTCTCATATCCAAGTTGGTGACTCCCATAGTTCCCCTCATATCCAGGAGAATGGGGTCCCGCAGGGCTGTGTATTGAGTTTATCTCTACTTTTAGTGGCTATTAACGGTGTAGCAGCAGCTGCAGGGCCATCCATCTCACCCTCTCTGTATGCAAACGACTTCTGCATTTTGTACTGCTCGACCAGTACTGGTGTTGCTGAGTAGCGCCTACAGGGAGCCATCCGCAAGGCACAGTCATGGGGTCTAGCCCATGGCTTCCAGTTTTCGGCTGCAAAGTCATGTGTTATGGACTACTGTCAGTGTCGTACCATTCATCCTGAACCAGAACTTCACCTTACAGATGATTCCCTCACTGTAGTAGAGACGTATCGATTCTTAGGACTGGTTTTTGATGCCTTATTGACTTGGCTTCCTCACCTTCATCAGCTTAAGCAAAAGTGCTGGCAGCACCTCAATGCCCTCTGCTACCTGAGCAACACCAATTGGGGTGCAGATCGCGCTACGCTGCTGCAGCTCTACAGAGCCCTTGTTAAATCCCACCTTGGCTATGGGAGTCTGGTTTATGGTTCAGCGGTGCCCTCAGCATTGCATTTACTTGCCCCAGTACACCACTCTGGCGTTTGACTAGCGACAGGAGCTTTTAGGACGAGTTCGGTGACAAGCGTCCTGGTGGAGGCTGGAGCCCCTCCATTGCAGGTCAGGTGTGCACAACTGCTCGCCGGTTACATTTCACACATTATTCCTTCTATCTGAACTAGAGTCCTTGCCTTTACCACCTATACTTGAGATCCATTCATGTACACCTCCATGGTGTACACCTAGGCTGTGGCTTTGTCTGGACCTTTCACATGGCCCAAAGGACTCAGTTCACCCCACAGTGCTCTGGTGTCATTTCCTCTCAATTCTTGACATGTACTGAGGCCATGAAGTGGTTTACACCGACAGCTCGATGGCTGATGGTCATGTCAGCTTTACTTATGTCCATGGAGGACATATTGAACAGCATTCCTTGCCTGATGGCTGCAGTGTTTTCACTGCAGATCTGGTGGCTATATCTCGTGCTCTTGAGCACATCCATTCATGCCCTGGGGAGTCGTTTCTTCTGTGTACTGACTCCTTGAGCAGCCTACAAGCTATCATCAACCAGTGCTACCCACATCATCCTTTGGTAGTGACCATCCAGGAGGCCATCTATGCCCTGGAATGGTCCAGTCGTTCAGTGGTGTTTGTGTAGACCCCAGGACATGTTGAGAACCCAGGCAATGAACTTGCTGACAGGCTGGCCAAACTGGCTACACGGAAACTGCTTATGGAGATTGGCATTCCAATAACTAGCCCGTGTTCGTTTTTATGCTGCCAGGTTTTTTGGCTTTGGGAGACAGAATGGCATAGTCTCCGTATGCACAACAAATGGCATGCCAGTGAGGAGACTACTAATGTGTGGCAGTGCTCCATGCAGGCCTCTCATGGTTCTGTACCGGGTCCGCATTGGCCACACTTGGGTTACCGGCAGGTATCTCCTGCACCATGAAGGGCTCTGAGGACTATGGGACTTAACATCTATGGTCATCAGTCCCCTAGAACTTAGAACTACTTAAACCTAACTAACCTAAGGACAGCACACAACACCCAGTCAGTCATCCTGCACCATGAAGACCCACCTCAGTGTCGATGCGGTGCCCAGTTGACAGTGGCCCAGATTCTGGTGCACTGCCCCACTTTGACTGCCCTGTCACGAAACCTTTGATTACTGGTCTCGTTGCCACTAATTTTATCTGAGAATGCCTCATCAGCTGATTTAGTTTTACACTTGATCTAAGTTTAAGCGGATGTCCTTTGTCCCTCTGTGTTCTCCTTCCTAGTGCTTTTAGGCTGGAGGTTTTAATGTGTTGCACAGTGGCTGGCTTCTCCTTTTCATCCTTAAGGTCAGCCAGCCATGGTAATCTGTTTTTGTTGTTTTAATCTCTTCCATCTGTTTCTTGCATTTCTGTGGTTTTCTTCTCCCCTTTGTGCATTTAAGTGTTTGTTGCCTTTCTGTAGCTCTTGTGGTTTTTCCTTTCTCTCCATTTTGTGTTGTGTTCTCACCCTTGTGGCACTGTGTTATTCAGAACAAGGGACCGATGACCTAGCAGTTTGATCCCTTCCCCACTCTTTTAAGCCAGCCAACCAACCAATCACTTCCCTCCTCTCCACTCACTGGAAAATCTCCATCTCCAGGCATTGGAATGTGCCCTGTGAATTCTCCCCCCCCCCCTTCCCCCTTCCTTTATGACGCCTCAAACACAATTAGGATTGATCTATTTCATGGCCCTAAGGTCTCTGTCACCCCTATGATATTCTGGCATCTTCTACGTTCCATCCTTGAAGAATTCCAGATTCCTGCCATCCTCTATACTGATGGTTCTAAATTGATAGATAAGGTGGGATAACTTTTACGCCTCCTACTAGCATGGAACACCATTTGCTGCTGGGATCATGTAGTGTGGACCCATGACCACTCCTCTATGCAAATACTGCTCTTTTATACCTCTGTGTATCCGGTTTTTACATTTGTCCTACCCTTTTATGCTTTACACTGCATTTGTTGTAAATTCATCCTTTTATAGTTTCACTCCTGTCACTGTATCCACCCACTTTTAACAGACACTGTATCTTAGGTAAATAACTTTTGGATCACGGGACTGACAACCTCACCATTTAGTTATCCACCACATGCCCACATAAAAAAGGAAAGAGAGAGAGAGAGAGAGAGAGAGAGAGAGAGTGTTCAGGCATTAACTTTGAGATGTTGAAAACAGTTCCACCTATACTTATTGGCTCAATATCACTGTTGCCTCTGCCAAAGAAATGCTTTATCCTAACAGATTCTTGTTTAATAGGACTAGCAGGCATTAATTGTGTAACAGTGATAAGTAAATCTGCTCATAATTGCCAGCAATAATGTATTTTTTGCAGTTCATCATATAGTTATTGTCATTTGTTGTTAAGGCAACCAGTGATATTAGCACACGCAACTAATCATTCATAAGTGTAGCTGTGTAACTCATGTCTTTGAGCTAACATTACAGCATTGTGAAATGTTATGGCACCTTTTCACTTTTGAAACCTGCATACCACTTAAACAACATGTACTAGCCTTTCTAAATTGATCACGGCTACTAATACTGCCTCCAACATCCAAAGTCATTTCACAAAAAATCATCCATCTCGAAGACAGTCTACTTCCCTTTTTCTCAGCCTCACTCAATTTATGATTTTGGTTCTGTTCAATGACATGATCTGAGTAGGATGTAACATGATGAGCATCTTGCACAAACACTCTTGCGACAAACAACTTCTCAATAAAGGTTTTAAATTTTATTCATTTTCCGTAACACATCTGTATCGCCAATGTAATAACAGAAACTCAGGTTGCTCACATGTATGTGTGCTACTTAATTCTGTGAACACAACTAGGCAACAACTAATACATGAATTAAGATCATACAAAGTCTATCTTTTTTTTTCTTTCTACAACACAATATCTTTTTTAATGATAATTAAAGGCCGCTATCCCAACGACATCTGACAGCATGACATGGCTATAAGCTTTGTGCATATGATGACCAGCTTTTAACAACACCATACCCTGTTACAGAAAGTCTGCCACTATTGCTCTGGCATTTTCAAACCCAATGCACAGTACACACTATTTCTAACATCAAACAGTACATATCACAAATAAACTCGTTTTTGATATTATGACTTGATACTGTTTTTCCTTTGATATGAATATTACATATTTTGTATATGAAGAGTACTTACCACAAACTGTGTATCGAACCATGTCATTGAAGGAAGGTAGAGCTGGCCAGGAATGTGCTATATTCTCTCATGAATATCAGCACACGAGCTACAGTATCATCATAGCTACTGGCTCACTGTTAATGACATACACAGATTAAGAACTGTTCCTACAAATGTCATTAATTCATATTTAATATGGAAATTGTACCAAGAAGATGTGCTTTTAGTAGGCAGTCATTGTTCCATAGCATTGAAACGATACATTTTTATAGATTTCAAGTTATAACACTGAAAATATCAGCAACAGGAAGCCATTATCTGTGAGTATTGAGTTTCCTGTCATTGTATTATAACAAATGGTAACTAAAACAATACGTTTTGAGGGCATCTTCTATTTTCTGGTACTTCGAAACAACTTATATTCGTACCATTTACTCAATGAGAAATAAAACACACCAAATATGATATTTAACACCATTCAGTATGGTGGCTGCTTTTCTTCAGCTTGTGGCATGTAGCAGTAACACATCTCATCAGCCACGTTCCTATCTGTGAGGCAAAAATCTAACACACCAGATTATTTATATATAAAAACAAAGATGAGGTGACTTACCGAACAAAAGCGCTGGCAGGTCGATAGACACACAAACAAACACAAACACACACACAAAATTCAAGCTTTCGCAACAAACTGTTGCCTCATCAGGAAAGAGGTAAGGAGAGGGGAAGACGAAAGGAAGTGGGTTTTAAAGGAGAGGGTAAGGAGTCATTCCAATCCCGGGAGCGGTGTCTGTATGTGTGGATGGATATGTGCGTGTGTGCGAGTGTATACCTGTCCTTTTTTCCCCCTAAGGTAAGTCTTTCCGCTCCCGGGATTGGAATGACTCCTTACCCTCTCCTTTAAAACCCACTTCCTTTCGTCTTCCCCTCTCCTTACCTCTTTCCTGATGAGGCAACAGTTTGTTGCGAAAGCTTGAATTTTGTGTGTGTGTTTGTGTTTGTTTGTGTGTCTATCGACCTGCCAGCGCTTTTGTTCGGTAAGTCACCTCATCTTTGTTTTTATATATAATTTTTCCCACGTGGAATGTTTCCTTCCATTATATTGACACCAGATTATTTCTTTCATGATCTGCAGCATAATGGCAGATTGAATACCATGCTGTAACCTCAGGAGCTCCTCATCCACATTAATTTTCACTTCTCTTGAGAGAAAGATGGTGGTTGCTGTGCCTACCCAGTTGCCTTTCTCTGGGTCCAAAATCTTGAGAGCATCCTAGGGAATGCACTGATCAAACAAAAGGCTAGAGACATGATTATTGTCCAACATTTGCTTTGGTGATAACAGGGTGTGAATTTGTGGGTGCAGATAAGACCTTTCCTTGCTCATCATCTGCTGGGCTTCTGCCCCCTGTAATAAATTTTACACTACCACTACTACATCCATTCCTCCCAGAATGAGTCCTCCATCTTATGTCAAGTAGTCATAGTTTATGTTACATAATGAGCCACCCCCACATCATGGTTGTTGAGCTGTACAAATAGTAGTTCATGTCTTGGTGGGAGGCCCATTCCTTTTGGCTTTCCATGTTAAGTGTGGTCTTCCAGATTTCTTGCCTCTAATCTTGATGAATGGCTCACAGACTGTTGAAGTCGTACTTCGTTTCCTCTTTGAAAGTGGATTTTATTCTCAAGTAGAACATTTTAAACTACTGCAAATTCAAAGTGGTTGGCATTAGGACATCTTCCATTGCTTGCTGGGCCTGGAGAACCCTTGATCGTACTCCATTGCCAGCTCCCTCAGTCATCCCTCTTTTGTTCTGTTTTCATTGATTTTAGGGAGCAAGAAATTTGTGTGTGTGTGTATGTGTGTGTGTGTGTGTTTTTTGAATTTTGTATTTCTCTCTCTCTCTCTCTCTCACTCTCTGTGCTATGTTTTAAAGGTATTGGAAATAAAAGTTTTATTTCTTTTCCAGCATATTGATGTAGTTGCCACCATTGTTGATACAAAGTTTGTAATTTTTTACTCAGTTTCTCAGCTCCTGTGTCAGAAGTCACAATTTTTCCAAATAAATCTTCACTTCCCATCCAGTTAGTACGACACTTTGATAAACCCAAAAATTGTTAAAGGAAACTGTTAATGTTGGCTTGAGAGATGACAGCTTACTTCCAATTATTTCATGTTAGTAATGCTCAAACAAATATATGTAATTTCCTGTAAATGAAAAAAATTAAAACATTGTACTTATTATGACATTAATTTTTGCTCAAAAGTGATGGATGGCTGCGGTGGTCTGCGCTCTGTCATAAAAGGTTCCATAATCCCTATTTCCATTCAGCCTGCTCTGATCTCTCTATACTTGGGCTGTGGTCACTGGCTCATCACTTCACCCAACTAATGTGAGGCTTTCTAAGAAATTCTATTACCCTGCCCTTTCTCCTTTTCGCAGGCTGGCCTACTGTCCATATAGAAATGAGCTGTGTGAAATCCATATAGCATACACAGTTAGATAAGGTAATGGTGAATGAGTAAAAGTGAATGTTTCTGAAAGATGAACATGTTTGCACATCTGTAGCCTGAGCTAATAGCAGCATGTTTGGGACAGAGATTATGATCCATCCCTTTTCCTCCTGAGTGATCAGTCTATTATGGATATATACATTTTGATGTCTGTTAGTTATTTCTCTTCTTAGCATGTGATACGAATATAAATTGAAATCTTTCATGTATTTGTGCATAAGACCACATGTATACATAACAATATAACAATCCGCCCCCCCCCCCAACCCCACCCCCTGCACTCCATCTCTCTCAGTCTCAGTTGGCATGTGACTTTTAGGTAGGAAAATCATTAGAAAGCCAGCCATGAATAGATTTGCTTGAGTGTTTTATGGAGACAAACAAGAACCCTCACCCTCAGAGCGTGACTGTAATGTCAACTCCTTGCTGACAGAGTAAAGTCTGGTGCTGTATCTGTGTACCACCTGTCTCAGCCCTATGCAATCTTTTCTTTTCTCTGTTTTAATATTACCATTATTAGTGTGAACAATTTCAACATAACTTAATCTCACTCTTCAATTATAATGGTTGGGCATTTTTGTTTTCTGTTGAGTCATTTTAATTAAACCAAATTAATTTAATTAAACCTAACTATAGGCAGGTCAGTTGAAGGGGAATGGACATGTCTGATAAGAGAACCCATTGTGGAACAGAAAAATATAAAAGATACAAAGGAGGGAACTGGGTAGAAAGTAAGGATAACAGAAGAAATTTTTTCACTCATAGTTATATATAGTCTTTGCCTAGTTTCCAACAGAAATGTTCATCCTCAGACCATTGCCTGCATCAAAACATTCAATATTGATAAAAATATAAAATACATAAAGTTAAAATAAAAGTAGTTTTCAAGCTCTCTGTATGCACAGATCTTAGTAGTGCAATATCTCAGTTATGACAACTCTGCATCTTTTGTATTTGATTGTAACATAATTCCAGTAGAACATTTGAAAGACTTGTTCATACACCACATCAAAATAACAAATGTATTTAGGAGAACTTGACAGTCATCCTAGCTTGTTTAATATATGTTCATGCACATTGTAATCACACCTCATTACTGATATGCCTTCACATACAGCAAATAGTAACTCATAGTTCCATATTTACATACCCCAATAAACTTTACAAATCTTCCTTGTAAACCTATTCCAATTTTCATCAGATGTGGTTGTGACATTACATCTTTAATCCAAAATGAAAAATAAAAATGGTATATGTAACATTACATTGCATTACCACCAGCTGAGGTGTTGACAGTTTTATACAGGGTGAGTCACCTAACGTTACCACTGGATATATGTCGTAAACCACATCAAATACTGATGAATTGATTCCACAGACCGAATGTGAGGAGAGGGGTAGTGTAATTGTTTAATACAAACCATATAAAAATGCACAGAAGTATGTTTTTTAACACAAACCTATGTTTTTTTAAATGGAACCACATTAGTTTTGTTAGCACATCTGAACATATAAACAAATACGTAATCAGTGCCATTTGTTGCATTGTAAAATGTTAATTACATCCAGAGATATTGTAACCTAAATTTGACACTTGAAACCTCTGACGTTCAGTTGCGTATTGTAACAAACACGGGCCACGGTCAGCGAGCAGCATCTGCAGGGACATGTTCATGATGACGACCGTGTTTACGAGTGAGGCTGTAGTGCACTGTTGTGGTTTGGTCTAGCTGTCACAGTGTCCGCATGTAGCGCTTGCTGCTATTGTTATTCTGCATTCGTCTCCGCACGCAGACCAACTGTAGTACACTGTGTTACCAGAAGTCTGTGATAGTGTAGTGTTGTAGGAACTGTGAGCATGGTGTATTCGAACTCTGAAAAGGCAGAGATGATACTCATCTATGGCGAGTGTCGACAAAATGCAGCTGAAGCCTGCAGGGTGTATCCAGAACGGTACCCAGACAGAGAGCATCCAACGTGCCGCACATTGCAAAACATCTACCGCCAACTGTATGCAACAGGTATGGTCGTAGCACGCAAACGGGTCCGTAACAGGCCCATCACAGGAGAAGCAGGTGCAGTTGGTGTGTTAGCTGCTGTTGCCATGAACCCACACATGAGTACACGGGACATTGCGAGACCTGGTGGACTGAGTCAAAGTAGTGTCATGTGCATACTGCATCATCACCGCTTTCACCCATTTCATGTGTCGCTACATCAGCAGTTACATGGTGATGACTTTAATCATCGAGTGCAATTCTGTCAATGGGAATTAACAGAGAATGCGTTGCAGTTCTACCTGTTTACCGATGAAGCGGGCTTCACAAACCACTGGGCAGTGAATCTACGGAACATGCATTACTGGTCCGTGGACAATCCTCGCTGGCTCAGACAGGTAGAGCGACAGTGACCGTGGACTGTAAATGTATGGTACGGAATCATTGGCGACCACATCATTGGTCCTCACTTCATTGCAGGGGCCCAAACAGCTGCAACATACATATTGTTTCTACAGAATGATTTGCCAACGTTGCTCGAAAATATAAGACTGGAAATGTGTCGACGCATGTGGTATCAGCATGATGGTGCATCTGCACATTCCGCAATTAACAGTAGGCTGACCCTTGACAGGATGTTCGACAGGCGTTTCATAGGATGTGGAGGATGCATAAATTGGCCAGCCCATTCTCCTGATCTTACACCTCTAGACTTCTTTCTGTGGGGTACTTTAAAGGAGAATGTGAACCGTGATGTGCTTACAAACCCAGAGGATATGAAACAACGTATTGTGGCAGCTTGCGGCGACATTACACCAGATGTACTGCGGTGTGTACAACATTCATTATGCCGGAGATTGCAATTGTGTGCAGCAAATGATGGCCACCACATTGAACATCTATTGGCCTGACATGTCGGGACACACTCTATTCCACTCCGTAATTCAAAATGGAAACCACGTGTGTACATGTACCTCACCCCTCATGGTAATGTACATGTGCGTCAGTGAAAAAGACCAATAAAAAGGTGTTAGCATGTGGACATAATGTGCTGTTCCTGTCTCTTCTGTACCTAAGGTCCATCACCCTTCTCTTTGGATCCCTATGTAATTCGGTGCTCTCCGATACACACGATCGAACAGCGGAGGAGTGGTACTCAAGTGTCAACTTTAGGTTACAATATCTCCGGATGTAATTAACATTTTACAATGCAACAAATGTCACTGATCACATATTTGTTTATATGTTCAGATGTGCTAACGAAACTAATGGGGTTCCATTTAAAAAAACGTAGGTTTGTGTTAAAAAACATACTTCCGTGCATTTTTTTTATGGTTTGTATTAACCAATTACACTAGCCCCTCTCCTCACGTTTGGTCCGTGGAATCAATTTGTCAGTATTTGATGTGGTTTACGAAATATATCCAGCGGTAATGTTAGGTGACTCACCCTGTATATACACATCAAAAAAAGTTTTGCATCAATCCAGTTCTGAGAACTCCTGAAGATAGACGTTGGCTGTGGATATTGTATCACAGACACAGCCCATTTGACTGTTCAGAGATCTCACGAAACCCACCCAAAGATCTAAACAACCATGCATGAGTAGCACCTATTAAACAGGGGGGTCAGACAAGCGATCAGTTCCTGTCATTCCACCAGGAAGGAGGTACACAGATCGTGTTATCTGTAGTTCAACCATGCCTAGATGGTCAATACCACAGTTTGATCATGTCTGCATTGTTACTTTGTTGTGCCAGGAAGGGCTCTCAACAAGGGAAGTGTCCAGGTACCTCGGAGTGAACCAAGTGATGTTGTTCGGACATGGAGAAGATACAGAGAAACAGGAACTGTCAACGATATGCCTCACTCATGCCACCCAAGGGCTACTACTGCAGCGGATGATCGCTACCTACGGATTATGGCTTGGAGGAACCCTGACAGCAACACCACCATGTCAAATAATGCATTTTGTGCAGCACAGGACGTCTTATTATGGCTCAATCTGTGCGCAATGGGCTGCATGATGCGCAACTTCACTCATGACGTCCATAATGAGGACCATCTTTGCAACCACGACACCTTGCAGCGTGGTACGGATGTGCCCAACAACATGTCGAATGGACCACTCAGAATTGGAATCACATTCTCTTCACCGATGAGTGTCGCATATGCCTTCAACCAAACAATCGCCAGAAACGTGTCTGGAGGCAACCCAATCAGGCTGAATGCCATCGACACACTATCCAACGAGTGCAGCAAGGTGGAGGTTCCCTGATGTTTTGGGGTGGCATAATGTGGAGGTCAAAGAAGGCGCAGTAACAGGTGTATGATATGTGAATGCCATCTTCTGACAGATAGTGTAACCATATCAGTAGCATATTGGCGAGGCATTTGTCTTGATGGACGACAATTCACACCCCCAGCGGGCACATCTTGTGATTGACTTCCTTCAGCATAATGACATCGCTTGACTAGAGTGGCCAGCATGTTCTCCAGACACGAACCCTATCGAACATGCCTGGGATAGATTGAAAAAGGCTGTTTATGGGCAAAGTGACCCACCAACCACTCTAAGGGATCTATGCCAAATCGCCATTGGGGAGTGGGACAATCTGGATGAACAGTGCCTTGATGAACTTGTGGAGAGTATCCCACAATGAAAACAAGCATGCTTCAGTGCAAGAAGACATGCTACTGATTATTAGAGGTACTGGTGTGTACAGCAGTCTGGACCATCACTTCTGAAGGTCTCGCTGTATGGTGGTACAACAAGCAATGTGTAGTTTTCATGAGCAATAAAAAGGGTGGAAATGATGTTTATGTTGACTTCTATTCCAATTTTCTGTACCGGTTCCAGAACTCACAAAACTGAGGTGACACAAAACTTTTTGTAATGTGTGTATTTTACAATAACTGTTTTAACAACTTTTAACTTGTTCTAAATTTAACAAACAGTGGTGCAGTACATAACTGTGTAAAGTGTAAAACTGTATTCATAACCATACTCCATAGGCCTGCAGTTTGATTAGAAGACGCTTGTGAGGAATGGTGTCAAAAGCCTCCTGGAAATCTAAAAATATGGAATAAATTTGACATCCCCTGTCAATAGCACTTATTACTTCATGAGTATAAAGAGCTAGTTGTGTTTCACAAGAATGATATTTTCTGAATCCATGCTGATTATATGTCAATAAATCATTTTCTTCGAGGTACTTCATAATGTTTGAATACATTATGTGTTCTAAAACCCTACTGCAAATCGACATTAGTGATACAGGCCTGTAATTCAGTGGATTACTTCTACTTCCCTTTTTGGGTATTGGTGTGACTTGAGCAACTTTCCAGTTTCTAGGTACATATCTTTCTGTGAGCGAGTGGTTGTATATAACTGCTAAATATGGAGGTATTTTATCTGCATACTCTGAGAGGAAACTGACTGGTATACAATCTGGACCGGAAGCCTTGCCTTTATTAAGTGATTTAAGCTGCTTTGTTACACCTAGGATATCTACTTCTTTGTTTCTCATCATGGCAGTTGTTCCTGATTGGAATTCAGGAATATTTACTTCATCTTCTTTGGTGAAGGAGTTTCGGAAAACCATGTTTAATAACTCTCCTTTAGTGATACTGTCATCAGTGACTTTACCATTGTTATCGCACAGTGAAGGTATTGATTGTGTCTTGCCACTGGTGTGCTTTACGTATGACCAGAATTTATTTGTGTTTTCGGCCAAATTTCAAGACAGAATTTTGTTGTGGAAATTATTAAAAGCATCACGCATTGATGTACATGCCATATTTTGAACTTCTGTAAGACTTTGCCAATTTTGGGATTTTGCATTCTTTGAAATTTTGCATACTTTTTTTGTTGCTTCTGCAACAACGATCTGACCCATTTTGTGTACCATGGGGGATCAGTACCATCACTTATTAATTTATATGGTATGTTGTTGTTGTTGTGGTCTTCAGTCCTGAGACTGGTTTGATGCAGCTCTCCATGCTACTCTATCCTGTGCAAGCTTCTTCATCTCCCAGTACCTACTGCAACCTACATCCTTCTGAATCTGCTTAGTGTATTCACCTCTCGGTCTCCCTCTACGATGTTTACCCTCCACGCTGCCCTCCAATGCTAAATTTGTGATCCCTTGATGCCTCAAATCATGTCCTACCAACCGATCCCTTCTTCTAGTCAAGTTGTGCCACAAACTTCTCTTCTCCCCAATCCTATTCAATACCTCCTCATTAGTTATGTGATCTACCCACCTTATCTTCAGCATTCTTCTGTAGCACCACATTTCAAAAGCTTCTATTCTCTTCTTGTCCAAACTGGTTATTGTCCATGTTTCACTTCCATACATGGCTACACTCCATACAAATACTTTCAGAAACGACTTCCTGACACTTAAATCTATACTCGATGTTAACAAATTTCTCTTCTTCTGAAACGATTTCCTTGCCATTGCCAGTCTACATTTTATATCCTCTCTACTTCGACCATCATCAGTTATTTTACTCTCTAAATAGCAAAACTCCTTTACTACTTTAAGTGTCTCATTTCCTAATCTAATCCCCTCAGCATCACCCGATTTAATTTGACTACATTCCATTATCCTCATTTTGCTTTTGTTGATGTTCATCTTATATCCTCCTTTCAAGACACTGTCCATTCCATTCAACTGCTCTTCCAAGTCCTTTGCTGTCTCTGACAGAATTACATTGTCATTGGCGAACCTCAAAGTTTTTACTTCTTCTCCATGAATTTTAATACCTACTCCAAATTTTTCTTTTCTTTCCTTTACTGCTTGCTCAATATACAGATTGAATAACATCGGGGAGAGGCTACAACCCTGTCTCACTCCTTTCCCAACCACTGCTTCCATTTCATGCCTCTTGACTCTTATAACTGCCATCTGGTTTCTGTACAAATTGTAAATAGCCTTTCGCTCCCTGTATTTTACCCCTGCCACCTTCAGAATTTGAAAGAGAGTATTCCAGTTAACGTTGTCAAAAGCTTTCTCTAAGTCTACAAATGCTAGAAACGTAGGTTTTCCTTTTCTTAATCTTTCTTCTAAGATAAGTCGTAAGGTTAGTATTGCCTCATGTGTTCCAACATTTCTACGGAATCCAAACTGATTTTCCCCAAGGTCTGCTTCTACCAGTTTTTCCATTCATCTGTAAAGAATTCGCGTTAGTATTTTGCAGCTGTGACTTATTAAACTGATAGTTCGGTAATTTTCACATCTGTCAACACCTGCTTTCTTTGGGATTGGAATTATTATATTCCTCTTGAAGTCTGTGGGTATTTCGCCTGTCTCATACATCTTGCTCACCATATGGTAGAGTTTTGTCATGACTGGCTCTCCCAAGGCCATCAGTAGTTCTAATGGAAATATGGTTATATATCTCTCAATTGCTGTTGATACTATCTCTTTGAAAACATTCCACAACTTTTCTACTCTTACATGATCAGATTGGAAGGAGTGAAGACTGTCTCTTAAAAAGGTGTTAAGAGCATTTGTATCAGCTTTTTTAAATAGATATACTTTGCGTTTCTTTTTGATGGTTGTAGGTGTTACGGTATTCAGCGTAGCAGCAACTGCCTTGTGGTCACTAATCCCTGTATTCATCACAACACTCACTGTTTGTCCAGGATTATTTATTGCTGAAAGGGCAAGTATGCTTTCACAACCATTTACGCTTGGAGTGGGCTCATGAACTAATTGTTCAAAATAATTTTCTGAGAAAGCATTCAGTACAATTTCGGATGATGTTTTATGCATGCAGCTGGCCTTAAACATATAATTTTTCCAGCATATTGAGGGTAGATTGAAGTCACCACCGACTATAAATGTATGAGTGGGGTACTTCTTTAAAATGAGACTTAAGTTTCCTTTGAACTTTTCAGCAACTATGTCTTCTGAGTCGGGGGGTCGGTAAAACGATCCAGTAAATAGTTTAGTCTGATTGTCAGGTATAACCTCTACCCATACTATTTCACATGAACTATCTACTTCAATTTTGCTACAAGGCAAACTACCTATGACAGCAATAAATACTCCACCACCAACTGTATTTAATCTATCCTTTCTGAACACTGTTAGATCATTTGAAAAAATTTTGGCTGAACTTATTTCTGGCTTTAGCCAGCTCTCTGTACCTACAGCTATTTGAGATTCAGTGCTTTGTAATAGGGCTTGGAGGTCTGGTTCTTTCCCAACACAGCTACGACAATTTACAACTACGATACCAATCATTTTTACAACTACCTTACTGTGTTTTACCTGCCCATTTTCTGACAGACGCCCCACTTCTGTGGTTCCTTGAGACCCTCTAACCTAAAAAACCGCCCAGTCCCTTCCACACAGCCCCCACTACCCATGTAGCTGCCTCCTGTGTGTAGTGGACTCCTGACCTATTAAGCGGAACCACCCGATGGCGCAAGTCAAGCCTACATGGTCACAGAACCGCCTGAGCCTCTGATTCAGATCTTCCACTCGGCTCTGCATCAAAGTACCACAGTCAGTTCTATTGGCAATGCTGCAGATCGTGAGCTCTGCCTGAATCTTGGAAGCAAGACTGGCAGTCTTTACCATTTCCGCTAGCCACCCGAAACCAGACAGAATCTGCTCTGATCCAAAGCGACACACATCATTGGTACTGACACACCTGCAGTTGGCTGCACTCTATACTCTTCACGGCATCCAGAAGCACCTTTTCCACATCTGGAATGACTCCCCCCGGAATGCACATATAGTGCACACTGGCTTCCTTCCCCTCCTTGGCAGCCATGTTCGTAAGGGTCCCCATTATGCTCCTAACATTGGTGCTCCCAACTACCAGCAAACCCACCCTCTGTGAATGCCCAGACCTTGCGGGCCAAGAAGCTTCCTCTGGAATTGTGTGGACAACTGCAACTGGCTCAGAGACATCGTCAGCCACAGATAACGCCTGAAACCTGTTCATCAAATGAACCAGGAAGGCCCCACGATCGGCCCCATGGAAAGTTTTCACTGCCTGCCAGACTTTGGAATGATGTCTCACTCGACCACGGGTGAGGGGTCAACCTCAGTGCAGACGGTACCCATGGGGGGGGGGTCACAGCAGTGGACCGATCAGAGGACACGTGGGACGTGCTTGACATCCCTCACATCTCTGCGGCTGATCCCCTACAGTGACACCTCTGGGCAGCAGCCTGAAGCTGTGTGACGGAAGCCAACGCTTCCTGAAGCTGTGAGCGAAGGGTCACCAGCTCAGCCCGCATCTATATCTCCCTATATCCGAAAGTGTAATAATACTAGGTACTTTATAAGTTTGCTACTCTCTCCTGTGGTACCTGTAACCTTAACACCTGCCACTGCCATATTTTCAATTTCCAGTTTGTGCCTGGTTATTTCAAAAAAAGCATTTGAAACAGTAGTTATTTTCACTCCTGTATCCAAAAGTACAAACATTTCCTGTCCATGTACTGTAATGGGAATGATGGTTTTGCACCCTAGTGTCCTCCCTCCAGTCATCTTCATTTTCCCATAATAAATCCTTTCAACTGCAAGGTCTTGCCATGATATCTGACACATCTTTATAGTGAAAGTATTATCTGGATGTTTCATTCTCCATTTCAACCATCCTGCTCTGCTTTCTCTCATAGCTCAATGCCTACAAATTCTGAGACTGCATCCTCTTCTACAGTGTCATTTTGGTTATGCCCATTCGCCATGGTTATGGAAACTTCCTCGCTTACTACATCTTCATTGTTTTCCTGATAGATTTTGGTTTTATTTTCTTTAGCTCAAATTGACACTACAAATTTTACTGTTAGAGTGTATATTTCTTCCAGTTGTTTATCTTTCTCTATTTAGAATTCATCAGAATCATACATATCTTGCTAGTCTTAAAAGATGGTGTCTTATGATGCTGATTTTGACCTATTTTTTGTTCTTCTGGCCCCATCTGTTCTCTGAACAGTTTGCACAGGTTTAAATCAATTCCATTGACTTATTTGTCAGGAAAAATGACCTCCTCATTGCAGCTGCTCAAATCTTCCTTCTTTTCCTGCAAATTTTCTAATCTATGTAGGATGTCTATGATAGTACTGTCAGTTGTATAAATTCCAAAAGTTTCAGATATCTCATCTTTTTTGCTGTCACATCTCTTGTTTTCTTGGTTATGCATGACTGCTATCACTATTACCTGTTGAAATTGACATGACTCTCTATTATTTTCATGTTTGGGTCAGAATTAGTCTCTTCTATGGGAATTGCCGGATTCTTAGCAGGCTGATTCTCCAGCTGTTGAGCGTATTGAGCGAAAGAGATAATCTCTTAATATGCATCATCCTTCCCCTTACTGCCTTCCTCTTCCTTCATAATTTATCCTCACCACAATTCATCAACTTGTTAACTAATATCTATGCAGATCTTAATTTTCCAGTTCGTCTTGCACACTGTTACCAGTTAAGTTTCCCCTTCCTGGTGACAACCTCCTCAGCCTTCTCTAACTGTTCCTCTCATCATATTTGTTTGTAACTGATTGCTATTAGCTCGTTAAGAGACATTGTGGTTCCTGAATCCTCTTTGATTGCAAGTTTTGCACTCTATATTTTCACTCTCCACTTTTCCAGAAAGTCTTCAAAATTATGATTGTTACATCCTACGTATGGCTTGGAATCGTCTGGCAGCTTCTTCTCGAGTTCTCAAGCTATCTCAGATTCAGACCTTCTGCTTTTTAAATACTCCAAGCTCTTAAACTGTGATTCACAATATTCCTTCATGGATCCACATCCATGTTTTGGCATTCTGGTGATGATAAACTCTCACCACAATTGGTCTTGTTTCTGGACAGACTAAAACTTTTCCAGAAACTTACTCTCAAAAATTCAGAGAATGGCAAATTCTCCACATCCAAATTAAGTCCATATCACTTAGCATTTCCTGCTAACAAGTTAATTACTAAATTTATCCTTCCTTTGTCTGAAATTATGGGTAACACATACAGTTTTTGATGAAGTCGGTAGGATGACAACCTCCCTGTTTTTTCTGAGGGCCAAACTTACTCTCTATACTTAAAATCCCAGAATTCTTTGTTACAAATGGTATGTAACTACTCGGTGTCTGATTCTGTACCTGCAAATGTACCAATTCCATCTCAGTATGAATTGTTGTGGATTCTTACTGTTGAATGCAAGAACCCATGTCCACTAGTACACTCTTCATTGTGTTGCATAATGCTTCCAGTCTGGCTTGTGTTTTGTCTGAAATTTGAGTCCTAACTGTGGGTTCAATAACTTGCAGCTGTCCTTCTATAAGAGGTTCTACCTCTCCTTCTACTCTCTAAGTTTCCAAATCAAATCTTTCTTTGATATTGGCAATTTTTGTCTGAATTTTAGTTACATCAGCCTTCATATTGTTTACCAGTTTGCTTACGTCAGTGATGCATTGGCTTTATGCAGTCAAAATCGCAAAATTTGTGTCAATCTTGCCTGAAAGATTTCAGTCAAAATCGGATATCATGGGCCCTGTTTTGATATCATGGGCCCTGTTTTGATATACTTGGTTTTCACTTGAATATCAATTTTGTCTTTCAGTTTAGTCATCTTGGTTTCCTTTTGTGTCAATTTTGTATCCAGGTTAGTATTTATTTTACACTCTAATTGCATCATAGTAGTGTTCATGTTAGTTTCCAGCTGCTTTGCATTATTTTTGAAACCTACACCCACATTTTTCATATTGAGGTGGTAATACATGTAGTGATACCGCTATTTGAATCACTATATGGTTTAACAAATCACTAAATCAACACTGATATCCATTTGCATCCCCTCCACCGTCACATACGGTTCAGTTTTAATTTTTACTTGACCAAAGTACTGTTCCATTTTTATAATCAGCGTAAATCTTCTTAATGGATCGTCTAATCCACATGTATAATTACATCCACTAACAAAAAAATCTGTTTTCACTGCCAGTAACACCATGCAAGAACTGTCTTCTAAATTGTTGTTCTGTCTTACACTGTCTTCTGATTTCTTGTGATCGAAAGGCAACGCCTTGTCTGGTACATTAGGACCTGACATCATCTTGTGCTGCTCTCATTTGTGCCTGTCTAAAATTTTCACGCAGTGAAGTACAAACTGCTTAATTGTTCTAAATGTTAGGTTTCCCATTATTATACAGGTTATCACATGGACTTACCAATTTTGGTATCTGTTTTACAATGCTAAAATTGCAAAACTGAAGGTTATATAAATTTCCATTTTACTGCAGCAATGCACAAATTTTAAAAATCCTGTCACACAGTCGACCGGTGCAACAATATAAAAATTATTTGGTAATATAATTAAATTTGGGGTGTGAGGAGTTGAAACCTGAATGACAAACCCAAATCACATTGCTTGTGCATTGTTATTCTGATGTCACTTCCATCTACAATGTAAGAGATGTTTGTTCAGTTTCAGTCCCTGTAATCTCAAGTACAACTGACTCTCTTTACCCCTAATGTCACCACTCGACTTTATCACTCACATTGACAAAATTTAGTGAATAATTCAAATTTTACTGTGGTAACTTTGCTGGAATTGGCAGCCATGTACTACTTCTACACCAGCATTTTTGGAAATTGTTTGGTGCCATGACTGGTCACGTGGCATTTGTTCATATATCTGCTGGCTGCCTGCCCTATTCTGTATTTTCTACAAGCTATTATGCTGTCACTTCACTCAGTTTAGCATTAGTGAAACACTACACACAATGTTCACCTGTTTTCAAACACAATTACTAAACAATAAACAATCCTAGATAAAACACTGCCTTTCATTTCATACACAGTCACACTTCCTATTGATTTAGAATCCAAGTTGGTGGCCATAACAGCAGACCACCTGAGCAAATTCTTACGAGAGCATTGATCACTTACCAAGAGTTATCCCGTGTGGAGAACTAACTAATTCAATGAAGATCGGTTCCCAGCTCTAGAGGATTTTTTGTTCCCTGTTTGAATTAATTTTAACAACTTTAGATGACTTCACTGACTTGTCTGACTGAAAAGTTACCTGTAAGAATGAAATTTTATTTCTCTGCAAACTCAGAACTGAAATTTTAATATTGTTAGGACACTTGTTACTAATGGAATAATATTGTAGACTGAAATGAACTGAATTGATTTTTACTTTAAATAATTCTTTGCAAGAACTTTTGTAATTCAGTGACAGATAATTTTAAACAAATGACCTGTAAACAGGTGACCATAATGTCTTTGCACTAATACTGTTGCTCTAAAGGAGCATACAACATCATAATGTGACACTGGATAAGACGACAAGTTTTTTCTTTATACTGTGCTACAAATAAACTTGAATAGTAATACTGATATTTAAATTCAATTTCCTTTAGGAAAGAGGAATGCTGCTTAAGGCAAAATAACTTTACAAGAATTCCAATAACTAGTTCCATATTTCTACTAAATTGATCACAAATTGAAATTATCGACTGGTGGCATTCTGCATAGATTTGAAATAATTTTCAGATTATAAAAGTTATTAACTAAAGTCTCATAACTTGCCTTCTTTTGTTACAAGTTGAGATGCCATGATGGCAGGATGATGTCTTCATGTCTCTATATTGGTAGTCATTGTTAATGCACTCCTCTGTGCATTTCTACACTGTTAAACGTTGGTCAGGAGTATGCCAATTTACCATCAGTTCAGTCAGATATTCCTGAAATTCAACTATTTACATGACTGAGACAATTTTTTCTATGATCCAACCCAGATATCTTCAGTCTCGACACCACTAACATTTAAATAAGTGCTATAGAGACCATTACACAGAATGGCTCTCTCTTGTGTTCACACATGTGCATCTACCACAACAACTCTCCAATGTCTGACCACTGACCAATCATTGCCTTTGTTTGTGCATTTTGTGCCACTCAACCATAATGCTTGTACCTGTTTGCATCCACACTGGATGCAATAGCAACACATATGCAAACTCCTCTCCCTCCCCCTCCCATTTTTCTCCTGTGTTGGGATTTAAGTGCTCCCCCCCCCCTCCACACCACCACCACCACCACCACCACCACCACCACCACCACCACCACCACCACCTCCACCACCTCCACCTCTCCCCTCATAGGGAAGTACCATATTGCCTTCTAATTGAATAGCTCTAGTCCAGACTTCTCTCCCAATCTCATGGGTTCACTGCAGTGGTCACTACACAATGATTTTTATGGTAGTGACCACTTTCCAATGTTCCTGATACTTCTTTGTCAGCATAACAGACCATGTACCATTTTGAGCTCTTCGAACGGTCTACTGGCACTTGTATACTTCTGCTACCACTTCATGCCCTCTCTGTCAGATAGCATTAATGATGTTCTGAGTGACGTGTCCTAACTGATCGTCTGCTTTCCAACAACTGTTATTCCCATTTCTACAGGCCCTTACTGCCAACGGGCAGTGCAGTGGTTGACCAAAGACACTGCAGCAACAATTCAGGATCATTTAAGGGCACTGCGTGTCTGAAGTGACATCATTCAGAGACCACACTCATCAGTTTGAAGTGACTGCACACAAGCCTCACAGTCTAATTAAGGACAGTAAGGAGGAATGCTGGGAGCACCATATCTGCACCTTGGGAATGTATGTCTTAATTGTGTGTACAGACCAAGCTCCATAGTCTTCTGGGCCTCAAATGATTAACAACTGGTGTCAGTTCTTGCTGAACACCTTGCAACCCATTCTGTATTAGCATCTGTGATCTCTTCTTACCCAACTACCTTAACTACATAATGGGAAAGTTGAAGATATATCCCTATTGTTCACCCTCACCACTCTGAATTATATAACAACCTTTCACTGACTGAGAACTTCCCAATTCTAACCAAACAAAACCCCACATCCATCAACATCTACTGGCCAGTTAGCCTCACCAACATGCTCTGCAAATAGGTTGAAAAGATTGTAGCATGATGGTTATGTTGGGTTACATCTACATCTACATTTATACTCCGCAAGCCACCCAACGGTGTGTGGCGGAGGGCACTTTACATGCCACTGTCATTACCTCCCTTTCCTGTTCCAGTCGCGTATGGTTCGGGGGAAGAACGACTGTCTGAAAGCCTCTGTGCACGCTCTAATCTCTCTAATTTTACATTCATGATCTCCTCGGGAGGTATGAGTAGGGGGAAGCAATATATTCGATACCTCATCCAGAAACGCACCCTCTCGAAACCTGGACAACAAGCTACACCGCGATGCAGAGCGCCTCTCTTGCAGAGTCTGCCACTTGAGTTTATTAAACATCTCCGTAACGCTATCACGGTTACCAAATAACCCTGTGACGAAACGCGCCGCTCTTCTTTGGATCTTCTCTATCTTCTCCGTCAGACCGATCTGGTACGGATCCCACACTGATGAGCAATACTCAAGTATAGGTCGAACGAGTGTTTTGTAAGCCACCTCCTTTGTTGATGGACTACATTTTCTAAGCACTCTCCCAATGAATCTCAACCTGGTACCCGCCTTACCAACAATTAATGTTATATGATCATTCCACTTCAAATCGTTCCGCACGCATACTCCCAGATATTTTACAGAAGTAACTGCTACCAGTGTTTGTTCCGCTATCATATAATCATACAATAAAGCATCCTTCTTTCTATGTATTCGCAATACATTACATTTGTCTATGTTAAGGGTCTGTTGCCACTCCCTGCACCAAGTGCCTATCCGCTGCAGATCTTCCTGCATTTCGCTACAATTTTCTAATGCTGCAACTTCTCTGTATACTACAGCATCATCCGCAAAAAGCCGCATGGAACTCCCGACACTATCTACTAGGTCATTTATATAGATTGTGAAAAGCAATGGTCCCATAACACTCCCCTGTGGCACGCCAGAGGTTACTTTAACGTCTGTAGACGTCTCTCCATTGATAACAACATGCTGTGTTCTGTTTGCTAAAAACTCTTCAATCCAGCCACACAGCTGGTCTGATATTCCGTAGGCTCTTACTTTGTTTATCAGGCGACAGTGCGGAACTGTATCGAATGCCTTTCGGAAGTCAAGAAAAATAGCATCTACCTGGGAGCCTGTATCTAATATTTTCTGGGTCCCATGAACAAATAAGGTGAGTTGGGTCTCACACGATCGCTGTTTCCGGAATCCATGTTGATTCCTACATAGTAGATTCTGGGTTTCCAAAAATGACATGATACTCGAGCAAAAAACATGTTCTAAAATTCTACAACAGATCGACGTCAGAGATATAGGTCTATAGTTTTGAGCATCTGCTCGACGACCCTTCTTGAAGACTGGGACTATCTGTGCTCTTTTCCAATCATTTGGAACCCTCCGTTCCTCTAGAGACTTGCGGTACATGGCTATTAGAAGGGGGGCAAGTTCTTTCGCGTACTCTGTGTAGAATCGAATTGGTATCCCATCAAGTCCAGTGGACTTTCCTCTATTGAGTGATTCCAGTTGCTTTTCTATTCCTTGGACACTTATTTCGATGTCAGCCATTTTTTCGTTTGTGCGAGGATTTAGAGAAGGAACTGCAGTGTGGTCTTCCTCTGTGAAACAGCTTTGGAAAAAGGTGTTTAGTATTTCAGCTTTACACGTGTAATCCTCTGTTTCAATGCCATCATCATCCCGTAGTGTCTGGATATGCTGTTTCGAGACACTTACTCATTTAATGTAAGACCAGAACTTCCTAGGATTTTCTGTCAAGTCGGTACATAGAATTTTACTTTCGAATTCACTGAACGCTTCACGCATAGCCCTCCTTACGCTAACTTTGACATTGTTTAGCTTCTGTTTGTCTGAGAGGTTTTGACTGCGTTTAAACTTGGAGTGGAGCTCTCTTTGCTTTCGCAGTAGTTTCCTAACTTTGTTGTTGTACCACGGTGGGTTTATCCCGTCCCTCACAGTTTTACTCGGCACGTACCTGTCTAAAACGCATTTTACGATTGCCTTGAACTTTTTCCATAAACACTCAACATTGTCAGTGTCGGAACAGAAATTTTCGTTTTGATCTGTTAGGTAGTCTGAAATCTGCCTTCTATTACTCTTGCTAAACAGATAAACCTTCCTCCCGTTTTTTATATTCCTATTAACTTCCGTATTCAGGGATGCTGCAACGGCCTTATGATCACTGATTCCCTGTTCTGTACATACAGAGTCGAAAAGTTCGGGTCTGTTTGTTATCAGTAGGTCCAAGATGTTATCTCCACGAGTCGGTTCTCTGTTTAATTGCTCGAGGTAATTTTCGGATAGTGCACTCAGTATAATGTCACTCGATGCTCTGTCCCTACCACCCGTCCTAAACATCTGAGTGTCCCAGTCTATATCTGGTAAATTGAAATCTCCACCTAAGACTATAACATGCTGAGAAAATTTATGTGAAATGTATTCCAAATTTTCTCTCAGTTGTTCTGCCACTAATGCTGCTGAGTGGGGAGGTCGGTAAAAGGAGCCAATTATTAATCTAGTTCGGTTGTTGGAGTGTAACCTCCACCAATAATAATTCACAGGAACTATACACTTCTACTTCACTACAGGATAAACTACTACTAACAGCGACGAACACTCCACCACCGGTTGCATGCAATCTATCCTTTCTAAACACCGTCTGTACCTTTGTAAAAATTTCGGCAGAATTTATCTCTGGCTTAAGCCAGCTTTCTGTACCTATAATGATTTCAGCTTCGGTGCTTTCTATCAGCGCTTGAAGTTCTGGTACTTTACCAACGCAGCTTCGACAGTTGACAATTACAATACCGATTGCTGCTTGGCCCCCGCATGTCCTGACTTTGCCCCGCACCCGTTGAGGCTGTTGCCCTTTCTGTACTTGCCCAAGGCCATCTAACCTAAAAAACCGCCCAGCCCATGCCACACAATCCCTGCTACCCGTGTAGCCGCTTGTTGCGTGTAGTGGACTCCTGACCTATCCAGCGGTACCCGAAACCCCACCACCCTATGGCGCAAGTCGAGGAATCTGCAGCCCACACGGTCGCAGAACCGTCTCAGCCTCTGATTCAGACCCTCCACTCGGCTCTGTACCAAAGGTCCGCAGTCAGTCCTGTCGACGATGCTGCAGATGGTGAGCTCTGCTTTCATCCCGCTAGCGAGACTAGCAGTCTTCACCAAATCAGATAGCCGCCGGAAGCCAGAGAGGATTTCCTCTGATCCATAGCGACACACATCATTGGTGCCGACATGAGCGACCAGCTGCAGATGGGTACACCCTGTACCCTTCATGACATCCGGAAGGACCCTTTCCACATCTGGAATGACTCCCCCCGGTATGCACACGGAGTGCACATTGGTTTTCTTCCCCTCTCTTGCTGCCATTTCCCTAAGGGGCCCCATTATGCGCCTGACGTTGGAGCTCCCAACTACCAGTAAGCCCACCCTCTGCGACTGCCCGGATCTTGCAGACTGATGGGCAACCTCTGGAACAGGACAAGCAGCCATGTCAGGCCGAAGATCAGTATCAGCCTGAGACAGAGCCTGAAACCGGTTCGTCAGACAAACTGGAGAGGCTTTCCGTTCAGCCCTCCGGAATGTCTTTCGCCCCCTGCCACACCTTGATACGACCTCCCACTCTACCACAGGTGAGGGATCAGCCTCAATGCGGGCAGTATCCCGGGCAACCACAGTCGTAGTCCGATCAGGGGATGCGTGGGACGAGCTGGCCGTCCTCGACAAACCCCCATCCGGACCCCCACAGTGATGCCCATTGGCGACAGCCTCAAGCTGTGTGACCGAAGCCAACACTGCCTGAAGCTGGGAGTGAAGGGATGCCAACTCAGCCTGCATCCGAACACAGCAGTTGCAGTCCCTATCCATGCTAAAAACTGTTTTGCAAAGAATGTCTGAACTAATCTACAGAGAGCGCAAACAAATCAACAAAATTTAAACGGTTATTAAAATACAAGATTGCTTAGTAAATGCAGTAATGCTGCTACTTGCGCACTGCTGACACTGCTCGGCGGCGGAAGGAGACTACGCGAATTTACGCTATTCAGGTACTACAACGCGATGCTGCACTCTCAAATACTATAATATGCCCGAAATTTATGAATTAAACAATGCAAGTACCAAAAACATGCAAAGAAATTAAGAATTAAACTATGTAACAAATGAGTGAGCTAAGAGTATACGACTTGCTGCTCAGCTGCTTATCCAACGGCGGCAGGGAGCACACTGACTGTGACCAACCGACACTGGCCGTTCAAAACAAAAACAGAAGACAAACGACTACGCGAATTTACACAGTTCAGGTACTAAAACGCGATGCTACAACTCTCAAATACTATAATACGCCCGAAATTTATGAATTAAACAATGCAAGTATCAAAAACACGCAAAGAAATTAAGAATTAAACTATGTAACAAATGAGTGAGCTAGGAGTATACGACTTGCTGCTCAGCTGCTTATGCAACGGCGGCAGGGAGCTGTCAGTTTAGTTTCTGGAAAGGACAATCCACAAATGACCATTTGGTTAGATGGGAAACATCAGTCCAAAAGGCTTTTCTTTTTTTTAAAGCCAACACCTCATTGCAGTCTTCTTTTTACATACGTAAGGTGTATGACACACTTGGAACCATCACATTTTACTTACTGTCCATAACTGGGGCTTTTGGTGCTCCATATTGATTTTTTGTGGGTTTGTTTCTGTCAGGGTTGGTATATCACTCAGCAGCCCACAGGTTTAAGAGAACAGTGTCCTTCAGGGCTCCATGCTGAGTGTGACACTCTTCCTCATTTCTGTCATTAGGCTAATTACATCTGTCAGACCAGTGGTGTGCACTGTATGTTGACAGTTTTTGCATTTGGTATAATTTCCAATGTGTAGCCTTGGCTGATCACCAGCTCCAAGTGGCTCCGCTTTGAACTTTTCATGTACCTTCCAGTTCTCTCCTGAGGAAACACTGTTTGTTCACTCAGGTGGAATTACCAGTTGGAATATGCATGGAGTGAGGCTCTCTGATGGGAATTCCTAACCCTGTAAGAATGTGTATTCCATATTTTCCTGCATCCCTGTTGATTTTGAACCTCAGATGCACACATTTTTCCCTCCTTATCAAAAAAACAGTAATAAGAATTTTGTCAGGACGAAATTGCTTTAACATCTTTGGCTAAATGACTACTTTAACTATAACCCATAGTGTCAGACTGTTGTAGGTGAATATTCTGTTGATAATTATGTTATCACTTATGTTTATCTATGATGTTATCATGTTCAAAGAGAACGTTTCAAGAATGCTATAAACTTAAATTCCATTCTGATCCAAATTAATTAATCACATGTTATGTTTACTGTAAGGTTACTGTTTTACTAAACAGAAAGTATCTGCAACATGAGTCAGCCCAGAACTTCACGAATTGTTAAGATATTATGTACTTTTGATCTAGAAAGAGAGAGTGTGGACATGAAGTCTTGTATTGTAAATATATAGCAATTCGGAGCTACCGTAAAGAACACCCAGTTAAAAAATTATTCAGTCCCACCCAGTAAACACTCAAATTATGTAGTCACAAAGAAACTTAAAATTATGTCAGGTGAAGCAGGAAACTATAGGAAAACTAATGAAGCGACAACAATGTAGTAGTCGGGGGAAACATGAACACTCACAGATTGTTTTTATATATTATGAATAATATAAAGTTTTGAATCAAGAAAACGATCCCTGGAAGGAGAAGCATGTCGTTGGCTGACAATCATAACAAAATGTGGACATGCACAAAGTTTTTCACTCTTGCAATGGATTACATGCTGCATAGTACATTAATTAGCAAAATAACATGGAGTTTGATGACAAGAAGTCCTAAAATAATAAAAGTAGCTTGAAATGAGATTTACACTCTGCACCAACTTGTTAGGATATGAATGCAACAAAATGGATGTATTGGCTGTAGTGGAGTAGTGGTTATTAATTCACCATGATATTCTCCCACCTCTTCATTCCTCTTTCATCTCTCAAATAACCGATGACATTTATACTGGATGAATAGCCTGCCACATCACTGTGCCTTCACATTTCGTTTCATTTATCTGTTGCATCAGTTTATCAAATGACTGAATGATCTTATAGTTTTTTAAAGTGATCTTCCAGGTCTCTGTGAATATTTGTAATCATGCAAAGGGCAGGTAATACATGATCTTATGCATGACTGTTACATGCTTGGTGCAAGAGTGTGGTCATGCAGAGTGTGGAGAAATGTATTTCCTATTTATACACATGTAAAAGGTCTGAACGTATCCTCCAACTAGAATATCAGTGGGATCTGATGGGACAAATGAGCAAAAAGTGAATGGAACAAGAGGGTAGAAGCAGGCAGAGAACCTTTGTAACAGAAATTGGGGCTGTGTGTGATGGCCGGTCATCATTTTTGATTTCTCCAGCATTAGTAATGTCTGTAGCTATTATATATCTGTATGCTGCTGAATACCCCATCTGTGTGATAGTAGATTGTCATCACCCATAGTGATTAAAATTTTTGAACTAAAAGCTTTTCTCATCTGTATTTTTTATTTATTTTAAAATGTTTTATACATGTCATTATTTGTGGTGATGTAATGTAGGTGGCTGATTTACATTTGAATTCAGTTGATTTGCATTTTTTAATTATTTAATTATTTTTACAGGCTATGAAAAGCAACGGAGTACAAAGTGTAGGTGACAAGAAAAAATATGAAATGTTGAACAATCCAGAGGTAGTACCACCAAAAAGGATAAGAAATGCAGTCAACTCAAAACAAAATAAAGAATTAGTTGACAGAAATGTAAAGAAAACTAAAAAAGAATGACAGCCATCTGTACCTGGCTCAGACAAAGATGTGAATAGTGATTTTTTAGATGGCAATAACTGTCTTCTAATGACATAATGTATGAGAACAAGAATGATGTTGTTGATAAGAATGAAGTTTCTGGTAGTATCCAATCAAGTAATAAAATAAGTTATGGAAAATTAAAGCCAAATACTACAGTCCCAGTACTAGGCAAAATTAGTAAAGAATCCACCAATGATGAAAATAGTAATTGCACCACCAAGAAAACTGAAAATATGAATACAAGTGATATGAGCAATGATTTTACAGGTAAGATGATTGTTTCAGTATCCCAACTTAAAGAATGTAAGACATACACTGGTGTCAAAAGTTAAAGCAACAAACTGTTATTTCCCCAACCTGTGTCCAGTTCACAATATAATCATACAAACTGTCAAACAGATGTCCGTACGATCATGTTCAGCATATAAGATGGCATTACAATCAACTGACAAACATGCCAATGGTGATGTCAGGGCACCTATGAAAAAAGGTAGTGTCTGCCAGGTAGCCCAACAGCCACAATCGCTTTGTACACAGTCACAGATGGTGCAGAGAAGATGTTTACCAGACACTCTGCAGTGGTGGGCCATAGAAAGTCTCTGTGAATATTTGTAATCATGCAAAGGGCAGGTAATACATGATCTTATGCATGACTGTTACATGCTTGGTGCAAGAGTGTGGTCATGCAGAGTGTGGAGAAATGTATTTCCTATTTATACACATGTAAAAGGTCTGAACGTATCCTCCAACTAGAATATCAGTGGGATCTGATGGGACAAATGAGCAAAAAGTGAATGGAACAAGAGGGTAGAAGCAGGCAGAGAACCTTTGTAACAGAAATTGGGGCTGTGTGTGATGGCCGGTCATCATTTTTGATTTCTCCAGCATTAGTAATGTCTGTAGCTATTATATATCTGTATGCTGCTGAATACCCCATCTGTGTGATAGTAGATTGTCATCACCCATAGTGATAGCTAACTGATTTGGACCAATGGTGTAATGTGAATCATTCTGTCATTTCTCGGATTTGCTGACAGTTTATAGAAACTAAAACTGTATCCCAAAGACCAGGGCAGGGCCGACCATGCGTGACTTCAGGAGAGAGGACTGTGATTTGACTGTAACAGCACAATAGTAGCGCCTTAGTATGTTGTTGTTGTTGTTGTCTTCAGTCCTGAGACTGGTTTGATGCAGCTCTCCATGCTACTCTATCCTGTACAAGCTTCTTCATCTCCCAGTACTTGCTGCAACCTACATCCTTCTGAATCTGCTTAGTGTATTACTCTCTTGGTCTCCCCCTACGATTTTTACCCTCCACGCTGCCCTCCAATGCTAAATTTGTGGTCCCTTGATGCCTCAGAACATGTCCTACCAACCGATCCCCTCTTCTAGTCAAGTCGTGCCACAAACTCCTCTTCTCCCCAATTCTATTCAATACCTCCTCATTAGTTATGTGATCTACCCATCTAATCTTCAGCATTCTTCTGTAGCACCACATTTCGAAAGCTTCTCTTCTCTTCTCGTCCAAACTATTTATTGTCCATGTTTCACTACCATACATGTGCTACACTCCATATAAATACTTTCAGAAACGACTACCTGACACGTAAATCTATACTCGATATTAACAAATTTCTCTTCTTCAGAAACGCTTTGCCATTGCCATTCTACATTTTATATCCTCTCTACTTCAACAATCATCAGTTATTTTGCTCCCCAAATAGCAAAACTCCTTTGCTGCTTTAAGTGTCTCATTTCCTAGTCTAATTCCCTCAGCATCACCCGACTTAATTCGACTACATTCCATTATCCTCATTTTGCTTTTGATGATGTTCATCTTACATCCTCCTTTCAAGACACTGTCCATTCCTTTCAACTGCTCTTCCAAGTCCTTTGCTGTCTCTGACAGAATTACAATGTCATTGGTGAACCTCAACGTTTTTATTTTTTCTCCATGGACTTTACTACGTACTCCGAATTTATCCTTTGTTTCCTTTACTGCTTGCTCAATATACAGCTGTGACTTATTAAACTGATAGTTTGGTAATTTTCACATCTGTCAACACCTGCTTTCTTTGGGATTGGAATTATTATATTCTTCTTGAAGTCTGAGGGTATTTCACCTGCCTCATACATCTTGCTCACCAGATGGTAGAGTTTTGTCAGGACTGGCTCTCCCAAGGCCTTCAGTAGGTCTAATGAAATGTTGTCTACTCCCAGGGCCTTGTTTCGACTCAGGCCTTTCAGGGCTCTGTCAAACTCTTCATGCAGTATCATATCTCCCATTTCATCTTCATCTACATCCTCTTCCATTTCCATAATATTGTCCTCAAGTACATCACCCTTGTATAGACCCTCTATATACTCCTTCCACCTTTCTGCTTTCCCCTCTTTGCTTAGAACTCGGTTTCCATCTGAGCTCTTGATATTCATACAAGTGGCTCTCTTTTCTCCAAAAGTCTCTTTAATTTTCCTGTAGGCAGTATCTATCTTACCCCTAGTGCGATAAGCCTCTACATCCTTACATTTGTCCTCTAGCCATCCCTGCTTAGCCATTTTGCACTTCCTGTCAATCTCATTTTTGAGACGTTTGTATTCCTTTTTGCCTGCTTCATTTACTGCGTTTTTATATTTTGTCCTTTCAGCAATTAAATTCAATATTTCTTCTGTTACCCAAGGATTTCTACTAGCCCTGGTCTTTTTACCTACTTTATCCTCTGCTGCCTTCATTACTTCATCCCTCAGTGCTACCCATTCTTCTTCTACTGTATTTCTTTCCCCCATTCCTGTCAATTGTTCCCTTATGCTTTCCCTGAAACTCTGTACAACCTCTGGTTTAGTCTGTTTATCCAGATCCCATCTCCTTATATTCCCACCTTTTTGCAGTTTCTTCAGTTTTAATCTATGGTTCATAACCAATAGATTGTGGTCAGAGTCCACATCTGCCCCTGGAAATGTCTTACAATTTAAAACCTGGTTCCTAAAGCTCTGTCTTACCATTATATAACCTATCTGATGCCTTCTAGTATCTCCAGGATTCTTCCATGTATACAACCTTCTTTTATGATTCTTGAACCAAGTGTTAGTTATGCTCTGTGCAAAATTCTACCAGATGGCTTCCTCTTCCATTTCTCTCCCCCAATCCATATTCACCCACTATGTTTCCTTCTCTCCCTTTTCCTACTCTCGAATTCCAGTCACCCATGACTATTATATTTTCGTCTCCATTCACTACCTGAATAATTTCTTTTATCTCATCATACATTTCATCAATTTCTTCATCATCTGCACAGCTAGTTGGCATATAAACTTGTGCTATTGTAGTAGGCACGGGCTTTGTGTCTATCTTGGCCACAATAATGCGTTCACTATGCTGTTGATAGTAGTGTACCCGCACTCATATTCTTTTTTTTTTTTTTTTTTTTTTTTTGCAATATTAAACCTACTGCTGCATTACCCCTATTTGATTTTGTATTTATAACCCTGTATTCACCTGACCAAAAGTCTTGTTACTCCAGCCACCGAACTTCACTAATTCCCACTATATCTAACTTCAACCTATCCATTTCCCTTTTTAAATTTTCTAACCTACCTGCCCAATTAAGGGATCTGACATTCAACGCTCCGATCCATAGAATGCCACTTTCCTTTCTCCTGATAACGAAGTCCTCCTGAGTAGTCCTCGCCCGGAAATCCAAATGGGGGACTATTTTACCTCCGGAATGTTTTACCCAAGAGGACGCCATCATACAGTAAAGCTGCATGCCCTCGGGAAAAATTACGGCTGTAGTTTCCCCTTGCTTTCAGCTGTTCGCAGCACCAGCACAGCAAGGCCATTTTGGTTAGTGATACAAGGCCAGATCAGTCAATCATCCAGACTGTTGCCCCTGCAACTACTGAAAAAGCTGCTGCCCCTCTTCAGGAACCACATGTTTGTCTGGCCTCTCAGCAGATACCCCTCTGTTGTGGTTGCACCTACAGTACGGCCATCTGTATTGCTGAGGCACGCAAGCCTCCCCACCAATAGCAAGGTCCATGGTTCATGGGGGTAGTAGCGGCTTAGTAGTGTACAGTAATTGGCATGTGATCTCACGGCAGCCACTGGATGTGTTGCATCGGGGCAAACAGTGTGCAGAAAGTTTTGGCATAGTGGCCTTCATTGTCAGAGACCTGCTGTATGCCTACCTCTGATGCATCTTCACAGAAGAGAAGGGAACGTCTGGAGTGGAGTCTCAACATGCCACCTCAACTGTCAAACAGTGGGCCACTGTTGCTTTCACAGATGAGTCCCAGTTTAGTCTGGAGAGTGATTCTCATTGGATTCACATCTGGAGGGAACGTGGAACATGATTTTCACACCCAAACATTGTAGAAAGAGACCAATATTGAGGAGAATCCCTAATGGAGTGGGCAGGGATTATGTTTACCATTCAAACCCCTCTTCATGAAATTGTATGGGTTAATTGGCAAGGATTAACTGCTGTCAGGTATCATGACAAATCTTGGTACCTCACCTGCAGTTGTTGCAGGGTACTTTGTGCCCACACTTGGTATTGATGGATGTTAATGCTTGACCCCAAAACTCATGTTCTTTGCATTGGTGCACTGTTGACGTCAGTTGAATCCAATGCTGCCAGATAGAGGTAGGTTTCCTACAGCATTGAATATATGGTCATTCTTAAGACAGCAGGAATTTTAAATCAAACATTGGACATTTTTATATTAATTTCGAGTATGAGGCCCATAAAATATGATACTGGCTTTTCCTTGTGGCTGTTCATACCCAAATTCTGTCACTGCCATGGTTCTCAGTAACTTACAATCTTCTCTCTTTCTCTACCACCCTATTTATTGACATCTGACTCACATTTAGATATGTTTTTATATTATATTTTATAGTAATTTCCCCCCTCCCCTCCCTTCCTCTCTTTCTCTCTCTCTCTCTCTCTCTCTCTCTCTCTGTCTCTTTCTCTTTAATCTGAAGCTTATTAATTCACATGCATTTTTACAAATTGTAATATCAGCCAACTAGGTATTGAAGAAAGTTCATGTAGACAGCCAAAATATGAAAGTGGCAAGCACAATATCAGTCCATAGAAGACATCAGGTGAAAATCGTGGTTTACATGGACTGACAAGGAGAAGAGCAGAGTGGCAGATTTCAAAGTATTAGGATTTACAAAGGCTATTACTTGGTGACAGCTTCACATGTGTGAGGTGTAGCAGGTCACATAAAGCTGTCTACCGGAAGTTGGTGTACATTCATGTGCTTATGTTGATAACCATCTCCATTTCAACAGCATCTCTGATTCAGAGTAGCAATCAATAGTATTGCTGAATACCAAACCTCTCCACACTATGCAGGTCGCTGGCTGGAAGCATCCTGGTGTTGACTGCTTTGATGAGTGCATGGTTTCTGTAGTTTCAACATCGTGCTGATCCTGGATGTTTGTATTCACCGAAATGTCATCAGGGAAATTAGACCACAAGCATTCAGTTCCTACAAGAAGGCAGCCCTGTGGGGTCTCCTCAGAAACTTCCTTGTATGGAATCTCATTTCTGTTATAGGTGTCACCCATAGTATGTAGCATTATCAATTATGATGAGGATGCTGGGTCAGCATTGTCTATGAAGTCAGGCTTTACCTTGGAACATTTGGTTAGTGATGCCACTGTGACAGCAGCTTCTTTCTTCTGGTAGTGCAACTGCTCCTATTGGTTCACATTATCTACTACTACTATAGTCCAGCCAGATGATCTGCCAAACAATTGTGCCCATATTTGTGTTCCGAGTCTGAAAGCTGTTTGGGGTGCTGGATGGGAGTGGTACTGAAGGTGGAGGAAATATAGTAATATTATTGGAATTCCTCCATAAAGCATATTTGGCAGATTTTTTTTTACATTTATTGATGGTGTCTACAATGTGCTAAGGAATAAGTTTAATGCTGCTCCTGTTTGTACCAGTACGAAGTTCCTTCTTGCATTCTTTTGTCCCTTCATACTATAGACTCCATTCTACTTTTACATCTTCATCATCTAATCTCATTCTGTAACAAAAAATGCTTAATTTTATTAGCTATTATTTTCCTTGTTCACCTGTTAGAGTAGAATAAATTATTTAAAGTATTATGACAGTCTAGAAATTATTGACAGGAAAGATGTAATGAATTTGACTTAATAAGAAATGGGACAGTTGATGACAGGCATTGATGTCCTCTTTGTTTATCCTTTTTATAATATATTTGTCTGCTGTTTATAGCTTCTGTGGCTGTTTCTCATAATCGAGCCTTTCCTTTTTAAGTGACATTATTGTTTAATCAATATTGCAGATTGTCTCAGAATACCCCCACATACCCTGAAGCAGAGGAAGAAACTGGCCAAAATAGACAAAACATTATCACAAAATAACAAAAAAATTTGGATGTATTTGATGAAAATAGCAGGGTGTTACGTTTAAGAACTTGGTGTCTGCATGCTTTCATAATAAATCTTTTAGATTTATCATATGAGTTTTATTGAGACCATTGTAATCCATTCCCTTAAAAAACATTCATTTCAGTAATACACTCAAATAGTGATTTTTCCTTTTGTTTTTAAGTACATCTTCACCCACCTGTCATCTTGCTGTGTCTAATTTCTCCAAGTCTGTGGTTCAAAGCACTCTTACTTATGTTAGTATTTATTTGCATGTCCACCTTTATGAACATCTATGCCTACAATACAACTTCATTTTTGTAGGCAGTCAGGTGGATTTTTCTGTCTTTCATTTATTTATGCTTAGGAGCAAGGTGGTACAGGGGCCATGCAGGTTTAGATCTCCTGTGATTTCATAATTCACTCAAGGCAAATGGTGAGATACTTCCTTGAAAGAGCATGGCCAATTTCATTCCCCATCCTTGAAGGAGTCAGAGATTCTGACCTATCCATAATGACCTTAATGTCAATGGGGTGTTAAATCCTAATCCTCGTTCACTCCTTCCTTCCTTCATCTCGCACATACACTTCCATACAACCATTGTATCAGGTGGTTTGGTTGATTTCTGTTACTTGCTGTGCCAGATTTCATCACATATGATACAAGGTGAAGGGTGATCTCTTCTTCTGTGACCTGGCTCATTATAGTCAGCGTTATATACAGATATTGGTTACAGTAAAAATATGTGATGGTCTTAGTAAATTTTTGTGTATGAACCATTTGGAGATGTATATAAACTTTTCATGTATAATTTAATATTAAGGCTCTAATTTGGATCAGTTGTATAATCTAAGATAAACAATTTGATGTCTTGTTAGAAGATGTTCATGATGATGATGTATTTACGCTTATTGGCCATCACACAGAAAGCTCTGAGGGCCTCATACTTACAAAACAACCACCTTCACTTGTCATAGAATTGATCATCAGTTACCTTTTTGCAAGGTAGCCTCTACTGATCGAGGAGAAATTGACTGTGAAATGCCTTTTAAATATTGATTTTGATGCACTTTCAGACTACTTTTCACAATTTTGAAACTTTAATGATACAGGACAGAAGATGGAAGTGTGTGTCCTAGATTGTACAACTTTTCTGTACAATTTCCTGTTTTCTGTCTTTCTGTTTTCCTGACTAGCAAACTGCAATGTTGTGCTCTTTCAGTTAAACCTGTTGAATGTACTGCAGTAACTCCTGTCCCTCAATGTGTTAATTTAACCATCTACATCTACCTCCATATGTACGTCTACATCTGTTCTTCCTCTGTATTAAGTTTGGCAGAGAGTTTGTAGTGTACCAGTATCATGCCCCACCCCATCCCCTCCACCACTCTATCCCTCCATTGTACGTGGAAGAAAGATTTATGTCGTTGTTGCACTGTAGTCATTATGTGAGATGTATTTTGGAGGAAATAGTATTTATCTTGACTCCTCCAGAAATAGGACCTCTCAGAATTTTGTAAGAAAAAATACTCTCTGCTGCACATAGTCTGTCTTGTAGTATCTCCCACTCCAGTTTTTGCAGCATTTTCGCAATGAACTCACACCAGCTAAGCATATGTGTGATGAAGTGTGCAGCTCTGTTTCGAATCTTTTCTATGTGTACCATTAAAACAATTTTGTAAAGTGCTGTATTTGACAAACAGTATTCATGAATCGATTGGCAAGGGTTTTGTAAGTGATCTCATTCATAGGTGAATTAAAATTCTTTAGCATTCTTATAATACACATAAATTCTGCTCTCTGCCTTCCCTGTGACAAGATTTGTGTGGTGGTTTACCTTAAATCACCCAGACAGGAACTCTGATATGCTCAAAGACTGAGGCTAATTGTAGTGAAAAGAAAATTGTGTATTGGGTAATAAAATGTTTTCGTATCAGTTAGTACATCACATATGTTCTACAGATTCCCTTTCAGGCTTCGTTTCTTAAATACTAGCACATATATTTTGCACAGTGTGACATACTGTTTTAGTGCAGTTGTTTTTTGATGTTTATATGTAGTTGTAGTTCTGGTTTATTATATGGAACCAACAGTTATTTCCATTGTGTGGCTCATGACCAATGACACAAAATTTAATGTATGACCCATTCAGTGCCCAAGCCGAGCTTTGGGTGGGACAGCAGAAATACATGTGCAATCTCCAGAGTGTTTTATGCTGGTGCTGCACCCTAACTTGTAAAGATTTATAAAAGACTTTCATTCAAGCTGAGTGAGTTATGTAAAGTGTTTAACTTGAACTGGAATCATCCATTAAATCAGGAAAGAAATTATTGTCAGCCTCTTTCAGGCATACAGGAACACCAAAAACACAAAATACTACCATGCCTAATACAGTGTAGAAAAATGATTGGCATTCAAAATAGCTTCCAATTGTCTCAGTATAGATAAATGCAGGTCTCGTATGGCTTTCAAGGGAATTTTATACCATTCTACCAGCAAAATAGTGGCAAGTTGAGGTAACAATGATTGAGGTTGGTAGTGATCACACACCCTTTTCACTGAAGTACACTATAAAGGCTCATATTGAGATCTGGTGATTGTGGCGGGTAGCTGAGAAGCTGCAATTTCTCCTCATGCTCACGAAATCAGTCCCAGCTGACACTAGCTTTGTGAACAGAAGGCCCTATTGTCTTGGAACACATCACCACCATTAGGGAGCAATTCCCAGAATCATGGCATGGACCTGATCAGCCAATATGATCTCACAATCCTTGGCATTAATGTGACCTTGCAGAGTACTGTGGGGCCTGTGGAAACCACAATATGGCTGCCAGATTATCATGGAACTTCTGCCATGTTTCACTCTTGAATTGTACACTGATCTGTATCACTGATTTCAGGTTTTGGATTACCAGCTCGCCCTTCGGTTCCCAGCCTATGTAGCTTCCTTTATGTTGTTCCAAGTGTGACATTCAACTCAGGAATGGCATTTTGCAGCTGTCATTATCCTACTTTTCATCACAACCCCCTTTGATGATGGTCCATCGTGATCCCTCAACACACACTTTTCATCAGTATTGTGACAGCAGATGATGTTTTCCTACTTTCCTGGTTTGTGGTGTGAATCTTCAATACAGTGCATCCTGAAACACCAAACTCTTTGGCTATCTTGGTTACAGAAGCACCCACCATATGAGCACCACTAATTTGCCATGTTTGAATGCACTGAGCTCATGCTATGCAAGTACAACTACACAGAACACTGTTCTGACCAAGAGTGGAGCTTTGCACAGAGCAGTTTGTGGTCAAACTGCAGGCTTGGCTACCATCAAAATTTATGTTCAGGCTTGCATTTCATGTAGTGTTTCCATATTTGTGTGCAACCCCTGTATTTGAAGATTTTATTCAAAAGAAATGAGGCTGATGGCACTGCTGTTTGTACAGTCTGAATGTCTTCCATAAACTTCCTGTAGAGGCACTCAGAATGGTAGTAATAAGTAATTTCATTCTGCTCTGTTGCTTGTGACATTGGTTTGATTTTGCAACAGGTAATACATGAAATTACATTTCACTAACCATACTGATTAGTTGCCTTGCAGAAATTGTTGTTGGTGCAGTATTTTAAACATGAACATAAGAAGCAAATTAACTGTACGTTGAGTGAGAGTTCTTTTGATTTAAACAAATATGAACTGACCTGCCTCTTATGATGTACTTCAAACAATGTTGCATGACTAAACATTAGAAGGTCCAGGTTGGAATATCAACAATGTTGTAAAAAAGATAGATTAGTACCCACCATAAGGATGACATGATGAGTTGCAAACAAGCACAATGAAAGATTGCTGCAAATAAGCTTTCGGCCAAAGTTATCTTCAGAAAAGAAAAACAAAAATTTACACACATTCACACAAGCAAATCCACCTCTCACACACTTGACTGCTATCTCTATCCACTTCAGCCAGAATGGAACTGAAACACATTGAATGGGAGCAACAATCTGAAGCTGGGTAGGGAACAAATAGGAGGGTACTCATGAGGAAGAGGAATCAGCACTGCTTGGTGGAGCATCCAGAAACAACAGGTGCAGAACAGGCTTGCCAGGCACAGCATTAGTAGTCTGTGGGGGAGGGTGGGGGTAGGGGGGCAGTATTGTTAAGCAGGGAGGAGAAAAGATGAGCATAGAAGCAGAAAAGACCAATGGGTTCACCTCAGAGAGCAGCCCATAGTGAAGGTGAGGGGAGTTTGGGAGAGTGTGTGAGGGCAATGCTTACTGTAGGTTTAGGCTGGTATGATTTCGAGAATAGAGAATATGAAACCCCAAACCCCTGGTCTGTTAGAGGTTAATGGATGATGTCTTCACAATCTGGAGTCTGCCCTACATCCTCAACACCTCTCCTATCCACTTCACTTGGTCCTACTCAACCGAGTGTGCTACCTTCCTGGACATTGATCCCCTCCTCACTGATGGCTACATCCACACCTCTATCCACATTAATCGCCCCAACCACCAGCAGTACCTGCATTTTGATAGCTGTCATTACTTCCACACCAAAACATCCCTCCCTTACAGCCTGGCCACTTGAGGGATGGTGTACCTGCAGTGATGGGAGCTCCCATGCCCAGTATGTTGAAGGTCTCTCAAAGACCATCACAGACAACCACTTTCCCCCAGACCTAGTCTGCAAACAGATTTCCCAGTGCCATATCCCCAGTCCTCCCACCATACACAAGAACCAGCTACAAAGTGGTGCTCTTTGTCACACAATACTACCCCAGACGGAAACAAGTGAACCACATCCTTTGTAAAGGCTTTGATTATCTATCATTGTGCTCCTAAATGAGGGACATCCTACTCAATATGCTTCCAGCCACTCCTAAGTGGTGATCCATCACTCATCCAACCCTCACAATGTCCTAGTTTACCTGTGCTATGCCCAATCCCAACCCCTTGGCACTGGGATCATATCCCTGTGGATGGTCCAGGTGCAAGACCTGCACGGTCCTTCAACACAGCAATTCCTATTCCAGTCCCACTCCATCAGAGGCTGAGCCAACTGTGAAAGCAGGCATGTCATCTACCAGGTCTGCTTCTATCATCGCACAGCTTTTTACATTGGTATGACTACCAACCATACGTACACCAGGATGATTGGCACCGCAAAACTGTGGCCAAAAGCAAAGTAGACCATCCTCTTATCACAACATGTAGCTGTGCCTAGCATAGTTCATTTCAATGACTGCTTCACAACCCTGGACACCTGAATCCACCCCTCCACCACAAGCTTTTCTGAACTGCTCTGATGGAAGTTACCCTTACAGCACATTCCCCATTCCCGAAGACATCCTGACCTCAGCCTACAGAAAACTACTGTGGCCACACCCTCCATCCAACTGCTCCATCCCCTCTGTCCTGTCACCACTTCAGAATTTGACCCCCTCACCCTCACTCTGCACTGTTCTGTGCTGGTGCATCCATCAATCTTTTCCCCTTCTCTGCTTCACTCCTTTCCACTCCACATCACTGCCTCCTTTCTCTCACCCCACAGCCTCCCAATGCTGCATCTGTCAGCCCTGCCTTCCACCTTTAGTCCCTGCACACTCCATCGAGCAGCACAAACTCCTATTCTTGCAGCCATACCCTTCTACTCCTTCTCTACCCCACTCCAGGTTATTGCTCCTTGATAATTCACCAGATAATACAGGTTGGGTTACAAATATATATTCTTTGTGAAAATTATGGTTCCTCTAGTTTTATTGCCGAGTTTTTGTCCACATTGTGTAATCGAGAATTAAAAAAAAGGCATAAGGAGAATGTTGTTTCAAAATTCTTTTTCAAACATGTGAGTACTTGGACATAAAAGTGCAATGCATTATTCCTTTGACTATCAGATAGGGTTATGATACACAGTATCATCATACATGAAATCAGCACGATTACTCTTTCCTCAGAGATGATACAGACACAGGACCTCTGAGACTACAACCACAGATGAAAGCATTGAGGAAGTAAAAGATGTGATAATATTCAGTTTGGAATTCAAAGTGTGTGGAATAGTTGATGGCACAGGTATGTCACTACACAACTCGCTCACACTTGGCTACTGTTTCCATCTTCTGGGACTTGACTGTGAAATGACCCTGTGTCTTGTATGCAGCAGTCTGGGGTGTGTGGTGAGGGTAAAAGGAGGCATGCAGCTGGTGGTGGGAGAGATAACAGAGCAGGAGAGGGGGAAGGTGTTGTGCTGCTCATGAGAGCATGTAGGTATGTGGTGGGAACAGGATGGGCTGCTGGGTGCAGACTCGAAAGGCTGTGCTGGGGAAACTGGGGATTGGCAGAGGGAAGGCCTTACTGCTTTTGAATGCTACCTTTCCCAATGCCTGAGTGACTCCCAACCTACAACCTCCTTAAAGGAATCTTGAAATTACTGCAGCCAGTTGCCTTTCGTTTTGTTCTTTAATTTTTTTTAAATTATGCCATTACCAGTTTTGAACTGCCTAGTGATTATCATCAGGTGGCACATGTATTAATTGTCTGCAGCAGTGTGGGAGTCATGTAAAATGATTATCATCGATTGGTTGGATGTTGATGTACACAGTATTCTTGAAAACATACAGAATGTTTTACAGTGACAATAATTGTACTGCACTTTACACATTTAGCATAAGTAACACATTCCACATGCTTTACAAAACATATAATGTCCATCCTGCTCCAGAAAATTAATATATCTACCATCTGTTGATGACTCGCTAGGCAGTTCTAAACCGGTAATGGAGTAATAAAGAAACTGAAGAACAAAACAAAAGGTGACTGTCGCAGTAATTTCAAGAAACCTTTATTCATTACAGACACAATGTTACTCATCTGTAATAGATAAAAGTTCTGCAGCCTCCTCCATGGTCACCATGACCAACTATATCCTCACTCACAATTACTTCTTATTTGAAGGCATCATATACAATTAAATCTATGGTACAGCAGTGGCACTTACATAACACCATCCTGTACCAAACTGTTCATGGGCCATCTAGAGAAATCCTTCATAATCACCCAGAATCCCTGACCCCTCATGTAGTTCGGATTGACTGATGACATCTTTGTAATCTGGATGGGGGATGAGTACACTTTATTCATGTTCCTCCAGAAGATCAACACTGTCTTCCCCATTCACTTCACGTGGTCACCCTCATCCCAACTAACCACCTTCCTCAATGTTGACCTCCAACTTAAGACTGGTTACATCAGTACCTCTGTTCACATCAGACCTACCAACCAGCAATAATACCTCCTCTTTGACAGCATACACCCATTCCATATCAAGAAGCCCCTTCCATATAGCCAAGCAACATGCAGTTGTCGCATCTGTAGTGATGAGCAGTCTCTCTCCAAAAATGCGAAGGCTCTACACAGAACGAAATTACCCTTCTAACCTTGTTCAGAAACAGATTACCCTTGCCTTGTCCCTCCATACACTTACCATTTCTCACATATCCATTGTCCGGCCACACAGGAGCACTCCCTTCATGACTCAGCACCACCCAGGACTGGAGTAACTGAACTATGTTCTATGCCAGGGTTTGACTACCTCTCACCTTGAAATGAGGAATCTCCAACCTAATATCCATGGTTGCTGAACATAATGCGCAGCACAGTGTACTTCCCATCAGCGACAGCTTCACAGCCTGTGCCATCTGGATCCTTCCCACCAACATCAGCTTTTCTGAACTGGGTTAGTAGGAAATCTCTCTGCATCATATTCATTATTCTTGTAACCTTTCTGCCCTCAACCTTTGCTTGTCATTGTCCTGCCCTTTCCTATTCCCTTTGCTGCTCCTATTCCAGCACTACACATACCACCAGTGCATATATAGTCTTTTTCCTTTTCTCTATGTCTCCTCTATCCTCTCCGTTTCCCCCTCCCCTCCAACACAGCCTCTTGACTCTTCACCTAGCAGCCCATCCTGTCCCCACCATGACCCTGCATATTCTCACAAGCACATCGTCATCTTCCTCCCACTGCTATCCTGATATCCCTCCCACTCCCCACCCCGTATCTCCTCCTTTCCCCCACCATCCTCCCAAGAGTGCTGCATTTGTCAGATGCAGGAAGAGTTTGGAGCTGGACCCCAGCAGTGAGAGAAAGTGCCATGTGTGTGTGAGATGTGCTTGCATGAAAGCATGTGTGCATGTGTTATGTGTGTGTGTGTTCTGTTTCAGAAGAAGCACTTGTCTGAAAGCTTAACTTCATTGTGCCTGTCTGCAAGTCAGCTTCTTGCCTTTGTGGTGAGTAGCAACATATCCTTTTCATAAATATTATTTTCCATTGTTCAGTAATTAGTAGTGATGTATGTTTTACATGGAGAATTGGCTATAACTCTGAACCTCATTGAATTGAAAGTTTATGATAGTTCCGTAGCACAGCAGATCTAGTCAGAAGTTTTTGGAAGCCACGTTCTGTCATTTGTCATTTCACTTCCCACATACCGCACAGTGTGTAATATAGGCAGCACATAATAAAAACATGCAAAATTCCTGATAACCAAAAAGTTACTATTTATAATTATCTTGCTGCTTCCTGATTGTAACATACAAAGTGTCTATTAAGACAGTCTTTGGAACACAAGACAACAATTGTTACCATGGTATAGCTTGGTTTATTCTCCAGAAATTTTTTAAGTCTATTTATAACATGAATTTTTAATAACTGAGTTATCGAACATGTGTTGGTTCTCCCTCAGATAGTCTGTTTTGCCTGTATAGTGGCGACTGTATGTCTTCTCACAGTGTTTCTAATCATGTACCGCCGAGCAGATGGCATAAGCAGCACCAGTCAGAAGCTCATCAACAATATGACTAGTGGCTATAATATCTGTCTAGTTCTTCATGTAATATCTTAGAACTTTCTCAGTTTGGATAAGACTAAAGCAGTGGATTTTATCGCCATTTTCTCCAATTTCCATAGTCCCTTAGTTGCTTCAAAATTCATGGTATTATGGTCTATCTATGCAACTACAGTAAATGAGTGTCACTTTGTTTTTGTGTCATACACGGTTTCCTTCTTTTATTTATGAACTACATATGTGGACTAACAATGCTGGAAATCTTAACACCAAACAATAATTTAATATTATAAAATTTGGTGCTACAAAAGGTGTTACTAATCTGAAAAATAAGAGGAAAAAATAGTAACATTTGTAACTTCTACATAGTACATTTATTTTATGTTTAAAAAGAAACATATATTATGGCCAGTGGAGAGGCTTCATAAATAAGAGAGGCAAAATGCATGTGGCAAAAAAAAAAAAAAAAAAAAAACTGCCCTTCATTTAGGAGTGTAGGTATTTTAATTGTGATACAAAGTAATATCGCTGTAAAGATGCGTAAGTACCATCCCTGTGTTTCAATAAATATTTCTGATATAAAAGGTAATAGGTTCTGAATTAAAGCCCTTCACCTCCCAACAGAGCATGATCAGTACTCAATGTAATCTAAAATATTACAGATAGAAGATAGGGTTATAAAAATTTATACACCTTTATGAATTCCTCAGATGAATATCTCATGAAATTCCTAAGTTGTGTTGCATTTCCAAAGCACAGATAATTAATCTGCTACACTATCAGATTTTATAGTAAAAAATTACAGCTGCAACTGTGGCTAATGAGATAATTGTGACTGGAGCTGGTTCTGGTAGCACCACAATGAGGTCCTGTGGATATCTTCCACCAGTGCATACACTTACTGGAGTTCTAAGCTCAAAATGAGAAGTGTTAGGCTATGGGATGAATTGGGATGGGTATGGAGGTAATGTAATAATCCAGAATGAGATTTTCACTCTGCAACGGAGTGTGTGCTGATATGAAACTTCCTGGCAGATTAAAACTGTGTGCCCGACCGAGACTCGAACTCACGACCTTTGCCTTTCCCGGGCAAGTGCTCTACCATCTGAGCTACCGAAGCACGACTCATGCCTGGTACTCACAGCTTTACTTCTGCCAGTATCTCGTCTCCTACCTTCCAGGCTTTACAGAAGCTCTCCTGTGAACCTTGCAGAACTAGCACTCCTGAAAGAAAGGATATAGCAGAGACATGGCTTAGCCACAGCCTGGGGGATGTTTCCAGAATGAGATTTTCACTCTGCAGTGGAGTGTGCGCTGATACAAAACTTCCTGGCAAATTAAAACTGTGTGCCCGACCGAGACTCAAACTCGCGACCTTTGCCTTTCGCGGGCAAGTGCTCCACCATCTGAGCTACCGAAGCATGACTCGCACCCACTACTCACAGCTTTACTTCTGCCAGTATCTCGTCTCCTACCTTCCAGACTTTACAGAAGCTCTCGTGCGAACCTTGCAGAACTAGCTATATCCTTTCTTTCAGGAGTGCTAGTTCTGCAAGGATCACAGGAGAGCTTCTGTAAAGTTTGGAAGGTAGGAGACGAGATACTGGCAGAAGTAAAGCTGTGAGTGCCGGGCGTGAGTCGTGCTTCAGTAGCTCAGATGGTGGAGCACTTGCCCACAAAAGGCAAAGGTTGCGAGTTCGAGTCTCGGTCGGGCACACAGTTTTAATCTGCCAGGAAGTTTCATATCAGCGCACACTCCACTGCAGAGTGAAAATCTCATTCTGGAAACATCCCCCAGGCTGTGGCTAAGCCATGTCTCTGCTATATCCTTTCTTTCAGGAGTGCTAGTTCTGCAAGGTTCGCAGGAGAGCTTCTGTAAAGTTTGGAAGGTAGGAGACGAGATACTGGCAGAAGTAAAGCTGTGAGTACCGGGCGTGAGTCATGCTTCGGTAGCTCAGATGGTAGAGCACTTACCCACGAAAGGCAAAGGTCGCGAGTTCGAGTCTCGGTCAGGCACACAATTTTAATCTGCCAGGAAGTTTCATATCAGCGCACACTCCGCTGCAGAGTGAAAATCTCATTCTGGAAACATCCCCCAGGCTGTGGCTAAGCCATGTCTCCGCTATATCCTTTCTTTCAGGAGTGCTAGTTCTGCAAGGTTCGCAGGCGAGCTTCTGTAAAGTTTGGAGGTAGGAGACGAGATACTGGCAGAAGTAAAGCTGTGAGTACCGGGCATGAGTCGTGCATCAGTAGCTCAGATGGTAGAGCACTTGCCCGCGAAAGGCAAAGGTCACGAGTTCGAGTCTTGGTCGGGCACACAGTTTTAATCTGCCATGAAGTTTAATGTAATAATGTTCTTCACTGTTTCTTCTGAAGTATTTTCTGCTGGGCATTTTGTGATTATTGGTTTTGTTTGTTATGGACTAAGTAATAGGTTCATGACCATTTAAGCGTTTTCTTCTTCCACTTGAATCATAACACAATACCCTCTGATTATCCATTACTCTGTTGATGGATTGATGGTGAAGTTACATGTTTTAATGCAGCCACCTGCCAATGCCATAGTAAAAATTATAGTTTATTATGTTGTGTGTTGCTTCTTTGAAATACATGAGACTGAAGCATATCACAAATTTGATAAAATGGTTGATACTAAAAGTAAATAATAGTAGCCACCTTGCACGTTTGTCGTCACATTGATATTGGGGGGATATAATCATTTCACTGCAGCCTCCATGTATCCAGGTTTTGATAATGTGGAACATAACTGTGATATTCTAAATAACTGTCAAACACATGACTTTTAATTTTGATTGAAGTTTAATGAAAAAACGTGAACTGCAATTACACTGTAACTGACTCATGTCCTACAGAAAACTGTATATTTTTGTGAACTGGTTTTGCGGACTCAGCCACCCATCTTTAAGTATACTTCTAACACTAAAAACCAGTTCACTTATTGTTTATACTACAATTTTAATAAAGTTACAATTACTAAAACTAATTATGAAACAAATAGGACACATCATGATTTACATACTGATTACTCAATTTTCATTTCAAATTTGCAATATAAATATTTTGAATAGTCTAGAAATATTAAATCCTTAACATGTAATTGCTGCTTTAAATTCTTCATTGACATTTATGCCCAATACAAGGTTGGATATTTTAATGTAGCATGCTTGTTCTTGAATGAAATTTCATATGAAACTTTCTGCCAGATTAAAACTATGTGCCAGACCGAGACTTGAACTTGGGACCTTTGCCTTTCGCTGGCAAGTGCTCCACCATCTGAGCTACCCAAGCACGACTCACGTACTGGTAGAACTGAAGCTGTGAGGACAGGGCGTGAATCTTGCTTGGGTAACACAGATGGTAGAGCACTTACCCACAAAAGGCATAGGTCCTGAGTTTGAGTCCGGGTCCGGCACACAGTTTTCTGCCAGGATGTTTCATATCAGCACACACTCGACTGCAGAGTGAAAATCTCATTCTTGAAATTTCATATAAACTGCTAATGTGATAATGTGTATATAGCGAAAAGATGTGCTTTTTACATAATTCAGAGGCATAAGTGAAGACTGAATAAACTCAAGAACTGCCAGACAAGAATCCTGCACAACTCTTGCTCCAGTGTGATAATGCATGCCCCACACAAGTCTGAGACTGTGGGAACACATCACCAAATTGGGTTGGACAGCACTGCCTCACCCACCCTATGGTCCAGACCTGGTACCCTCAGACTTCCATCGCTTTGGGCTGCTTATGGTTCTCTGTGGGGAACACTCTTTGAAGATGACAAGAGTGTCAGTCGTGCAATGAAAACATGGCTGAGCCTACAGGACAAGAACTTTTACCAGCACAGAATATAAGCTCCTCAACAATGATGGAGACTACGTAGAAAAATAGGACATGGACAAGACATGTTGAAGTACATTGTCACCAACTTCTGACTATTGACAATAAATAAGCTCTGAGAAAAAAAAGTGTGGTATTACTTATTGAACGACCCTCATAGTAATGTAACAGAATGTGAGCCACATATTGGAATATTTGATACCACACCATGTACACAACTGAGCCACAATTTTTTTAAGTTTGCAAATTCTCTGAAGACTTTATTTATTCATATATGCTAACTGCTGACTTATGTGTTATGCTTAAATACAAACAACTGTCACTGTGACTTTTCCAGCAGTGGGGGTTGTCTTAAATTTCTTCTTTTGTGGTGGATGAGGATCATGCCACTCTATGGAATGCCTTTTTTGTTTCCAGCGCAAAGTGGTGCACCCAGCTTTTGCCCCTTGTAATGATCTGTGACAGAAAAGCCTTTCCGTCAGCCTCAAAACTCTCCAACAATTCAGATGAAATGGCTTTTCTTTGACCCTTGTGGTCTACTGCGAGCATTTATGGTACCTACCGTGAGCACGTGTTTGAATATACAATTTCATTACAGACATGCTTCCAGGGCTGACCGACAAACGTAGAGCCAATTGTTAAGTTGTGTTGTGCCGGTCACCACGAATAATGGCATTTACACAATTCAGCATATCTGGATCAGTGGCTGTGATAGGATGTCCCAAGTGTATCTGATCATGGACCTCTTTTTCTCCATTTTTTGAGTGTGTAACTTTCGTAAACACAACACCCAACTATACTCTTATCAACTGCAGCATCGCCATACACTCCACAAAAACATTTATGAATGTTCACCATGGTTTCTTTTTCTGCATACAAGAATTCAGTAACAGCATGCTGCTTGTAATGTGAGTCATATGTAGACGCCATTTTGACACTGTAATATGGCTCTTCCATCTGCCAGAATGGTTCAAAACTTCACAGGTGCACAGAACAAACATCAAATGTGAAGCACCAACAAAGACATTTGTCTATGTATATTAATGGATTTTTTTAAAAATGTGGGGCATTACAACCCTTGTATCTCAGTCTCATTTTTAGCAAAGAACTATATTTAATGTAAACTATGCCCCTGTGTCCATTGTAGTCATCTATGGTAGACTGCATGTTGATTTATGAAAAATTAAAATTGTTTATACAGCCACTAACAACTTGGATGTTAAAAATGGTCCTGCAATGTGCCGATGATGGCTCTGCCAGGCATGAGTGGGTGTGAGCAATAAAATAAATTTTCCCAGTGGTATTGATTATTGTGTGATTGTTTAAAGCAAATTGATCTAGTCCTTTGTATGGCCTCCGTGTATGCAGACCTAGCCAACTGTTCCATCAGCATATCTCTCTCTCTCTCTCTCTCTCTCTCTCTCTCTCTCTCTCTCTCTCTCTCTCTCTGTATGCCCCCACCCCCCTTTCTCTTTCTTTATGATGTTTGATGTGGTCTACCACTATTTTCTTGTTTGTGATAAATGTTTGTATCTGCATACTACTTACACCCAGTACCCTTAATTCTTGAATGTCCTATCAGTCACTTCATTTTGAGCATCCAGCTCTAAGACCACTTCTCAAACACTTCAATTCGTTACATCTCCATTTGTCCCACAGTCGATAATTCACTTCTGTACAATGCAGTTTTCAAGATTCAAATTCTCATAATTTTTTTCTCAAATTAACATATATATTTGATACTAGGAAAGGTCGTTTAGCGAGGAAGACTATGTTGTCTGCGTTAATGTTCTTCTTACATACTCTATGCTTCCAGGGTGGCAGAATTCCTTCCTACTCAGTCTACTATTCACCCCATTCAACAGGCCCTTTAATTCTTCTTCAGTTTCACAGAAGATAGGGATGCTATCACCAAATTTTGTTATTGAAATCAATTTTCCTTGAATTTTATTCCCATTTCCGTACATTTCTTTTACTTCCTTCATTGTTTCTTCAGTGTACAAACTCGCCAATGGAGGAGAAAGACTACATCTTTGCCCTAGTGTTCATTTTGATCTCAGTGCTTCTGTTTAATGTTGTTGCTAGGATGGCAAGTACAATGCAGTATGGTAATGAGTATGCCCAAATGTGTGTATATATATATATAACAAAGATGATGTGACTTACCGAACGAAAGCGCTGGCAGGTCGATAGACACACAAACATACACAAACACACACACACAAAATTCAAGCTTTCGCAACAAACTGTTGGCTCATCAGGAAAGAGGTAAGGAGAGGGAAAGACGAAAGGATGTGGGTTTTAAGGGAGAGGGTAAGGAGTCATTCCAATCCCGGGAGCAGAAAGACTTACCTTAGGGGGAAAAAAGGACAGGTATACACTCGCACACACACACACATATACAGACACAAGCAGACATATATCACGCTAAAACCTGTGGGAAGCGGATAAAAATTATCAGTGATGTGGGAAAAACGGAAATGGAAATAAAGCAAAAATTATTAGAACTGGCCTAAATGGTTGTTTAAAAGGTGAAAGGCACTGTTTGTGAACTAGAAATGGTGGATTTTATAGAGGCGGTAGTGTTGAAACCGGTAAAAAAATTTTTTTTTGGTTATGGTTTGGAAGTGGGTTACGTATTATTGAGTCCTTATAAGTGGGATAAAATTGTATAGCAGATTACGGTAAAAAGGAGAAGGTGAATACAAAGTGAAACTACTGGCAAAAACAGAGAGATAAAATAAGACGACAGAAAAGATTTCGAAATGCAACAGTGACAATAACAAACGTAATTGTTGGGTTCAAATTACTGATATCAATATAATAGAGGGAAACATTCCACGTGGGAAAAATATATCTAAAAACAAAGATGATGTGACTTACCGAATGGAAGCGCTGACAGGTCGATAGACACACAAACAAACACAAACACACACACAAAATTCAAGCTTTCGCAACAAACTGTTGCCTCATCAGGAAAGAGGGAGGGAGAGGGAAAGACGAAAGGATGTGGGTTTTAAGGGAGAGGGTATGTCTGCTTGTGTCTGTATATGTGTGGACAGATATGTGTGTGTGTGCGAGTGTATACCTGTCCTTTTTTACCCCTAAAGTAAGTCTTTCCGCTCCCGGGATTGGAATGACTCCTTACCCTCTCCCTTAAAACCCACATCCTTTCGTCTTTCCCTCTCCTTCCCTCTTTCCTGATGAGGCAACAGTTTGTTGCGAAAGCTTGAATTTTGTGTGTGTGTTTGTGTTTGTTTGCGGGTCTATCGACCTGCCAGCTATATATATATACATATATGAGGGAAACATTCCACATGGGAAAAATATATCTAAAAACAAAGATACTGTAACTTACCAAACAGAAGTGTTGGTATGTTGATAGAGACAATAACAAACACACACACACACACACACACACACACACACACACACACACACACACACATTTCAAGCTTTCGCAACCCACAGTTGCTTCATCACGAAAGAGGGAAGGAGATGGAAAGACGAAAGGATGTGAGTTTTAAGGGAGAGGGTAAGGAGTCATTCCAGTCCCAGGAGCAGAGAGCAGAAAGACTTACCTTAGGGGGAAAAGGGACAGGTAAACACTGACGCGCGCGTGCACACACACACACACACACACACACACACACACACACACACACACATCCATCCGCACATATACAGACACAAGCAGACATATGTAAAGGCAAACTCTTTGCGATGTATATTAATGTTTTGCATTTAGCTTTTGTATAATTGCATTGCAACAATTGGATTTGTCAAGATTCTAGCACAGAAGATAAAAGCAGCAGTAATTTATTCACATGTCTATAATGTGTTGGGCAATTTCTAAATTGAAGCAGAGTTTAATAAATACATAGGTACACTCGCAGTTCAACAGTCCTTTCACAGTATTCTCATTCAAATTTCTCAGACTTTTCTTCTTCAGCGCATTTTACTGTCATTGCTTACAATATTTGCTTAATTTGTTCTCATAAAATTGATTTAAAACAGTGTGTCAATTTACAAGAACCTCCAAAAATGATTTCCTCTATTCAAAAGATCGACACAATAAAATTTTGTTGAGGTATTACTGTCTGAGAAATATAAGTTCATGTCAAAAACCTCTTTTTTTCCAATCTGTTGTTTTCAGTCATTTACTTTTTACTGTTAGAGTGAAAGACACATTTTATGAAATAACTAGCTTCCAGTTAGTATAACTATCATTATAATATTATTGTTTTTTTTCATTTCCAGGTGTGAGCTGTTTTTATAGATTCGAGTGGTGGTGGAAGCTTTAACATTGGAGAAGAAACACCAGATTCAAATTTACTTCCTGGGAGTTGTTTCAAGACACCTGGGACTTCCCCATCGCACTCCATATTCCAGATAACACCATGTAATAGGTAAGATTTCTTTACTACAGACTGATAGTTATGCTAGCAGGTATAATGTGATCACAATTTCTATATGATGTATAGCTGATTATGTGCAAAGGTGGATTAAAAATAAACCTATCTAATTATTCTGTTAAGGGTAGTAGTTAACAGTGAGAGTGGGACTTGTAATTTTGGCAGAACAAACTGGGAGGCTCACCTCCATGAGAACATGAATGCAAGGCTGTATTTGGTCTATAACTTCCAGTAGAAATGAGGAGGGAATGTGAATCACAGTTGTGCAGCATGCAGGTGCTCAGACATCCAGAATCAGTGTCATTGAAGTTTCAAGTTTTTTTTTTTAGCACCCACTGTGGAGAAAGTGAAAGAGCCTTGGGGAGTAAACCTAGAATGAAAATCGTGGGAACTCCGAGGCACTGAGGTGACAGTGGTGTCACTAAACTGTTCCTGCACAGCACTGGAAACAAAGCCAGGGGAAAAATGCATAACTGGTAGGAACCAGCCTTGGATGTAGATGCCCAAGGACAGGATAATTTCTGGAACAGGTTGTAAAGCCAACTCCATGACGTAAAGGTGGTGATCATAAAAAAAATGTCAGCCTCTGTACCATCCCAGAATTTCCAAAAGTCCAGACAGCATTAAAGCATTGCATAATGTTACTAAAACAATCATCACCTAACGATACTGGAAATTCAGCAGGAAACATGCATTCCCGTATTAGCAAATACCTAAAAATATGTAAAATCTTGCACCCATGCACTGAAAACCATTTATTGACAAAGACCATTCTCAGTAATTAAAATGGCCACAGTCTGGATTTTTTAGTTTTTTGGTGTATGACCTTGCCATGATGGTACTGCTAATGGCTGGAACGACGTAAAAATATAACTGTTATACTTCCTAAGGAGATGCAGTTCTAATGATGATTTCATCTTCAAATGTAAAGTACTCCACAGATAAAGCAGTTCCCATTTGAATCTCTGAGTGGTAAATACTGTACTTAGGAGAATGTTTTCACCAAAAAAAAAAACAAATTTGGTATTCTATGTGTCAGTGTGTATGTCATAGTAATTACAGTGGTTGCCCAGAAAGTAATGCACATTTTTTTTTCTTTTTTCACAGCCGAAAACAATGCTACAAATGCAAAACATTATGTACATATTATTTGAAGTCTCCCGAGTGAGTGTGCCAAGTTTCCGTCACTTTTTACAGATAGTGTAGCTGCAGGACAGTTTCAAAATGGAGTCTGTATGTAATGTACACTACAGGCAGCATACCGTCATTGAATTTCTCACTGCAGAGAAAGAAACTGTGGGAATTTTCCCAAATGCTTGTGCAAAGTCTACGGATCATCTGCTGTTGATGAAAGTACAATTAGTTGCTGGGCATGGATGGTGAGGTCATCAGTAGGTGATTCAGTGGAGCTCCACAATTTTCAGCAGTAGGGGAGACCATCCACAGCTGTTACACCTGACACATCTGACCTAGCCCCTCACGCTTTGTAGCGGTTCCACCTGTTTTTTATTTCTTTGTTTGCTGTCCTCGGTGTCAACATACTACATTGCTACATTGGCTGAAAACTAGGGTTTGTAAGCTGGACACTGACTACTGTAAATAATGTAGCCAACAGGTACACAGTTTCATTTCATAATACTTTAATTTCACTTTTCACAATCCCCTAATAACACACAGTTATATTTCCAGTGCACTATAGTTATAACTTTTGATAAGCCTCATTAACAGTTAGCAGGAAAACCTCCACATACTGCTACAATAGTTTACTGTTGAACATCTACGAGCAGTAAAAACCTAACCACAAAGTTCATAGTTCTTGAAGAGGAGAAAGGTACATACGGAGCAGAAACTATCATTGGTTTAACATACAGCCTATTGGTGTAAAACTTATTTCACTCTTAAGTTGAGGCATTGTCGTTCTAACCAACACAGGTTCCTCATCTGAAACTCAGCCGTGGACTGATTGTCTCGTGACCAAAAATTGGGCCCTTATATATCATCACAATAATAAGTGCTGAAACAACACATTGTTTTAAATTACATTTGCAGATATTATAATTAAAACTTAACTCATTCAATTAACTGAATAGATTGAAAAATTCCATCTTTTTAACAGTTTCTTCTACTGCAAGAGTTAAGCCAAATTATTTGTTTAAATCATGAAATTAACATGTATAGTTATGTAAACAATACTTTGGACAAAACTGTTAATTACTTTGGAATTAATTAAGGGCTGGCTTTGCTAACATGTTTTCGAATATAGCCAAACAGATACTTCAAGATTACTAGTATTTCATCTTCTAAATGTTTATAACTAGTATAGAATTTATATTTGTTTATATGTCAACAATAGAATTTAAGTTACGAAACAATTGCTCATTTTGCCTTATATTGAAAGATACTAACTGGGAATAGTTGAAATAAATTATAAAATCAATTACGTACATAAAAATAAGCATAAAATTAGATCTGGTGTTATATTCTGTAAAACTGATGGCCAACCTTTCTCTTCTATGGAAATGCAGATAATATTCATGTATGTTAATGGTAATTAGTTCAAAAATGAAAAAAAGAAAAAACGAATTTAAGTGGCAGATGGCAAAACAAGAGGGGAATTAAAAATATCCCAGCTTGCTTCCTCACAGCTCCACAAGGGGAGATGAGAGAGAGCACCTCCATTTGTGTGTAGTGCCATGCTGGAGCTGTTGTGCTGTCCTTTCCAGGAGCCAACAGCAGGGCCCATAGAGTTTTTTATCCATGATGAGGGCAAACTTGGTTCTGAATTGATAAACATGGCATTTCTCAATGTCAAAGATGATCGCCAAAGCTTCATTTTAGATTTGGAGTAGTTCTCTTGATTGGGTGTCAGAATCTTGGTTGCATAGGCAAGTGGTTGCTCAGTACTGTCATTCCTATGCACCAGCAATCCGTTAATGACATAGGGAGAAGCATCAACAGCAAAAACAAGTGGACTTGAGGGAGAATAGGACATAAGGGAAGGCACAGAATGCAGCATATGCTTTAGCTGCGTGAAAGTGTGCGATAATCAGCTGTTCACCTGAACTGGACACCCCTCCTTTGCATTTGGAGGAGGGGATGTATAATGTGGGCCATTTGTGGAAGGAACTTAATATAATAATAATAATAATAATAATACATCTTCCAAAAAAGGCCTGCAGCTCCTGTAAGCTTTGGGGACAGGGTAGAAAGTCAGTAGCATCATACATTTGGAGGTTAATCAAAGTGATTGTAATTCCTTTGTCAATCTGAAAACGGACACCCTGGTTTGCAAGTGTGAGATTGAGAAACAACTTAGTGGCAGGAGGATTGCTCTTATAAACAACTGTTCAAAGTTCAGGCACCATCCTTTGATGCATGTGGGGGCAAACAGTTCGAAGATGTCCATCTTTCCTACAATGGGCACAGTGTGCCCAGAGACCCAGACAGTCCACTCATGGGTTTTCTATGAAGCAACCATGATGGGAGATCCTGCTGCTTACACCAGTGAGACATGACAGTCTGTTCAGAGGTCCTTGACAAGTCTGATATCAATGAATCATGACACCACCTTCAGGAGAAAGACTTAAGAGAATTCCACCCCTAAGGCAGTGACTAGACCACTGCTACCTGAGGTTGAGCCATGAAGCATTCATTTTCTTCATGTGTGCTCTCAAAATAGTGTGTGATTTTCAAAATACTGTCCAGGAAAGATTTGTCTAGTTACAGGGCTGCAGTGCATACTTCGGGATTTAGAGCAAATTGGACCACTATAGCTTGAATAAAAGCCTCTTCATATGAACTTTTGCAAGCCAGGTTTGTACAAGTGAAATCACACTGTCAACTTGATCCTTGCATATCCATCACTCATGATCGGTGCAACTGAGCAGCTCGTTTGTGGTATTGATGGAACTCAGGACGTTACGCAAGCATGTTGAATCACTGTGAATAATACTTTAATGGCAACAAGCACATCTCCTCAAACAGGAGTGAGAAAGTTTTCAAGAGTGAGGCCAACTTCTTTAATAAGACAAAAGTCTCTGGAGAATACCAAGACATGAAGAGCATCATGCAAAACCCAAAAAGTGGAGAAGGTTTTTTCTCAGCCGCTGCTAGTATATGTCATGGTCCTCTTTGGCTTTGTTGAACGGTGGAAATGCAGGTGTGTGGCTCTCTGCCTGACAAGTGACAGCAGTCTGGATAGGGTGGGAACCCTGAATCTGTAGGTAATCCTAAATTCCCTGATGGAGTAAATCAGTTTGCTTTTGTTGCTAAAACTGCTGTTGTAACTGCTGCAGTAGGAAGAGCTATTGCTGTTCTACATGCTGTATAAGCTTTGCATTCATGGGATGCCACTAACCTATGACCTCATTGCCTATTATAGTGACTGGAATCAGACAAGACCTGGAATGACTCGACAACCTGTGGAGGCCGTGAGCCACCAGAGAGTAAGGTGGTGGACAACAACATCAAAAAGACAAACAATGGTGGAGGCACAGTGGAATAACAGTGCAGCGAGTAAACTAAGATCAAAAGCCTAAGATGTAGTGAATCCAGAACACCACAGTGGTGTGTAGTGAGATCAGCCCAGTAGTGCAGTGAAATCACAAGTGGCAACCACGGGTGCTGATAGGCTGGCAGAAAGGGTGTGTCTCTGCAGCCAGTATTGTGGTGGTGTCAGCAGCAATTATAGATTAAGGCACTTCCATCTAGCAGCCGGGGTACCAGAGAAAGAACCCTGGCAGAATTTTTCACAGACTACAGTTTAATCATTGCTAGCACTTTGTTTAGGATTGATGAAAGAGGTTTCACTTGATGGAGATACCTAAAGACAATGGAGGATTTCAGGTTGATTTTTTTTATATATATATATATATATATATATATATATATATATATATACACACACACACACACACAGCTGTACAATGTGATCATACTGTATTGTCTATGAACTGTATATTAAAACTGAAAGAACTACAGAAAGACAGAAAACCAAGGAGATAGGACTAGGATAAATTGAAATAACTAGTAGTTGTTGAGAGTTTCAAATGTGATGGAGAGGTGGTATGCTAAAGGCAGCAGAGTACCAAATATCCAAAAAGATAAGGCCTTTAGAAAACACATGGGGCATGGAATTTAATGTGCAAGATGTGGCAATATGAAAATTCACCCAGTGAATCAGGCAACCCGGAATATGGACATGAAATTGACAGAGACTTCAAAATGGCAAAGTCATACCATGACAAAACTATTTTGCCTGATATGCAAGACATAAAGAGGCAGGTGAAATAACCATCAGTATACAAGAAGAATATACCATTTCCAAAGAGGTGGTTGCTTACAGAAGTGAATATTTAGTTTAATATTATGATTTATTGACAGAAACATGGAAAGAGTAATAGAAGTCATATTCGGGAACGATTAGTTTGAGTTTTGAGATGCAGGAACAAGCAAGACTATGGTGAACCCAAAACTTATCATCGAAGACACACTAAAGAAAAGCAAACCTATATTTACAGCATTTGTAGATTTAGAAGCAGCTTTTGGCAGTCTATACTGGAATAAAACCTTTGAAATTCTGTAAGTAGCAGGGACAAAATACAGGGACGAGAAACCTTATTTATAGCCTTTACAGAAACCAGAGTTCACTTACAAACAGTTGTTGAGAATGAGTGACACAGAGTTGTAGCCTATCCTTAACTTTATTCATTTGGTACAGTGACAAGCAGTAAAGAATGTCGAGAGGAAATAAGAACTTTGAAGTTCACTTTATGACTTTGTAATTCAGCCAGAGACAACAAAGGGCTCTGAGGAGCTGTGGAAGGGAATGAACAGTGTCTTGGAAAGGACTACCAGGATGAGTACCATTAAAAGCAAAACAAGGGTAATGCTACACAGACAAATTAAATCATATGATGGTGATGGTATTAGTAAGTGAGACAGTAATAGATGAGTTTTGGTATTTGGGAAGCAAAATAACTGACAATAGCTAGAGTAGAGAAAATAAATGCATTTTGGCAGTAGCATGAAATTTGTTTCAAAAAAAGACAAATTTGTTACTATTGAATTACATTTAAGTGTTAAGAAGCCATTTCTGGAGTACTTGAGTCAAGTGCAACTTTGTACAGAAGTGACACATTAACAATAAACAGTTGAGGTAAGAAGGAAATAAGTGCTTTTGATATGAGTTGCTACAGAAGATTAGATAGATGGATCAGATAACTAATGAAAAGCTGGTGAACTGGATGGTGAAAAACATTTTTGCTACAACTTGGCTAACAGAAGGGTTGGGTTTATAGGACACCCCCTGATGCATCAAGGAATAATTAATTTTTCAATTTTGGTCTTCCTGGGGAGGGGGGGGGGGGGGGAGTTAACAATAGAACAAGGAGACTAAGGGTTGAATACAGTGAGCTGCTTCAAGTTGATTCAGGGTGCTGCAGTTAAGTTAGTGAAGAAAAGGCCTGCACAGGATAGACTAGCATGGAAAGTTGCATCAAACAGGACTTCAGACTAAAGATCACAGAAACATATAGAGCTAGTATATCAAATGTTGTGTATATATGCAAAGCTCATGAGAGAATTTTGCTTGCTGAACCTGGCAGTGGTAAACGTAAAGTTCCTCCTCCTGGCCTTGATGAGACAGCTGGGCCCAACCAACTGCCATGTCATCCTCTGCCAATGGCATTTGATGCGGTACAGAGAAACATATGGTCAGCACACTGCTAACTTGGTCATTGATGGGTGTCTTGGGCTTGGGACCACTACTAATCAGTTGAGTAGCTCCTCAGTTGGTCTCAGGAGGCTGAGTGCACCCCATACCAGTCCTCCCACCAAGAAAAATCCCTGGCAGTACAAGGAATTGAACTGAGGTTCCGCTGAATCACAGTCAGCCATACAAAATTGTTAAGGCTTTTGTGGCCACTTGTTGACAAACTGCCTATTGGCTTCTGTCTCAGGTTCTTTGACCAATGTTCATCTAATGATTTTACTGACATCTCGCCAGCATGAGTGGCTGGACTCCACCAGCAATGGAGGGTGAAGCTTTGACAATGCCAGCCACTCGTGCTGGCGAAACATTTGTAAAATCATTAGGTTGAACATTGGCCAAAGAATCCAAGACAGAAGCCAATAGGCAGTTTGTCAACAGTCAGCCATGCTGGTCACCCTGCTATGGAGGCAGGCGACCTAGTAGTGGAACACTTACTAAATTTCCTAACTGAAGCAGTGGTTTTTCACCTCTCATATGTCAATCATTGCCGTGAAAGTGACTCCTGAGCATAACAGTCATCTGGAAAAATAGTTTGAATGAAAACAGTATAATAGCAACTGTATAAACTGTACCTTCATGATAGCTCTACCGTTACCAAAATAGATGAATCCAAAGAAGCAGCTTCAGCAGTGCTGGGCTCCCAGGAAATGTAAACACTTGCTCCATAAGTATACATTTTCATTGTTCTCTGCAGTAGATCCTGTTGACATTTCAAGCCCCAGAAGTTTAAAATCCAGACTTCTTTCCATTGTGAAACATTGTAGAACATCTGTAATAATTTGGATGTTCATATATTTTCCAAAACATTCTGCTGTCACATGGACGGAAAGATGCCTACAAGATATATGAAATCCAATATACTTAGACATTTAACAAACAAGCAGCCATGGCTAATAAGCTGTTGTTGATCAGTGGCACTTGATGTTACTGGTGTCACAGCTGTACCATAGATTGGAGTTTGCTAAGCGATAACCATAGTGTTTTTTCTGGCCATATACTGTGTTTCTCTCAATCATTGTTGGAACTGGCCAAGCTAAAAGTGAGATATAACAATAGAGCTACAGACAGGATGAGACAGGCCAGATTAGCAGAATGTTGCACAGTTGACTTTATTGTCTATAAGTTATGGATTTTTACCATTTAAAATACACTGCAGCTCCAAAGAAACTGGTATAGACATGCATATTCAAATATAGAGAGATGTAAACAGACAGAATACAGCACTGCAGTTGGCAATGCCTATATAAGACAGCAAGTGTCTGGGGCAGTTGTTAGATAATTTATTGCAGCTACAATGGCAGGTTATTAAGATGTAAGTGAATTTGAGCATGGTGTTATAGTTGGTACACAAACGATGGGACAAAGCATGTCCAAAGTAGTGATGAAGTGGGGATTTTCCCCACATGACCATTTCATGAGTGTACCGTGAATGTCAGGAATCTGGTAAAACATCAAATCTCCAACATCACTGTGGCTGGAAAAAGATCCTGCAAGAATGGGACCAATGATGACTGAAGAGAATTGTTCAGCATGACAGAAGTGCAACTATTCTGCAAATTGCTGCAGATTTCAATGCTGGGGCATCAGTAAGTGTCAGCGTGTGAACATTTCAATGAATCATCATCAGTATGGGTGTTTGGAGCCAAATTCCCACTCATGTACTCCTTGATGATTGCATGACACAAAGCTTAATGCTTCACCTGGGCCTGTCAACACAGGCATTGGACCATTGATGACTGGAAACATGTTACCTGGTCCCACAAGCCTCTTTTTGAATAGTATCAAATGGAAGGATGTTTACAGATATGGAGATAACCTCATGAATCAATCCATGGACCCTGCATGTCAGCAGGGGACTCTTCAAGCTGGTGGCTCTGTAATGGTGTGGGGCATGTGCAGTTAAGAGTGATGTGGGACCACTTACATGTCTAAATACAACTCTGACAGGTGACACATATGTAAGAATCCTGTCTGATCATCTGCATCCATTCATGTTCATTGTCCAGTCCAACAGACTTGGGCAATTTCAGCAGGAAAGTATGACACCCCACATATCCAGAATTGCTACAGAGTGGATTCAGGAACACTCTTCTGAGTTTAAACACTTCCGCTAGCCATCAAACTCCCCAGATATGAATATAATTGAGCAAATCTTGGATGCCTTGAAACATGCTGTTCAGAAGAGATCTCCACCTGCTCATACTCTTACAGATTTATGGACAGCCCTGCAGGATTCATGGTGTCAGCACCCTCCAGCACTACTTCAGATAATAGTTGAGTTCATGCCATGTCATTTTGCATCACTTCTGCATGCTCACGGGGGCCCTACACGACATTAGGCAGGTGTACCAGTTTCTTTGGAACTGCAGGATAATTGCCAGTCAACACAAATACCACTTTTACCATATTAATGATTCATATAAGGTACATGATGCAGGTTAACAAATAACATTGATCTTACATTAAATGACATTAAGGCAGAATGTTTAATCTGTAGATACTAACTGAAACACAGGCATTTTTTCTTGATTGTCTCCCATTTAGCCTTCCATTTCAGATGCCTGAGCCAGATGAAAATCCTTATTCTTGTGTAAAAGAAAATTACATTTTATTAATTTTGTTGAACTGCAAAAGTACAATGAATTTTTCCATCACTGTTTTGCCCAACAAAATATGTTCTTCTGGAAAGCTGTGCACAAATTCTTAAACTTTACCAGCATAGTTGGCCACATAAGTATTGGAGTTATGAGACCATAAGGAACCACTGTGATCCAATAATGATTTATATCTCTTCTGTGCATGCATACTATGGAATTAAAATGTGTATGGCCTTTAGCCATTCTAGCCCACATTAACTGTGTGCTTCTCAGCACACCAAATACCATGATCTCTCCTTGCATCTCTGTCCTGCATTTTTTCACATGGCCCACTGCTCTATTCAAATTAACATCCGTAGAAATGTTGGAACACGTGAGGCAATACTAACCTTACGACTTATCTTAGAAGAAAGATTAAGAAAAGGCAAACCTACGTTTCTAGCATTTGTAGACTTAGAGAAAGCTTTTGACAATGTTAACTGGAATACTCTCTTTCAAATTCTGAAGGTGGTGAAGGTGGCAGGTATAAAATACAGGGAGCGAAAGGCTATTTACAATTTGTACAGAAATCAGATGGCAGTTATAAGAGTCAAGGGGCATGAAAGAGAAGCAGTGGTTGGGAAAGGAGTGAGACAGGGTTGTAGCCTCTCCCCGATGTTATTCAATCTGTATATTGAGCAAGCAGTAAAGGAAAGAAAAGAAAAATTCGGAGTAGGTATTAAAATTCATGGAGAAGAAGTAAAAACTTTGAGGTTCGCCAATGACATTGTAATTCTGTCAGAGACAGCAAAGGACTTGGAAGAGGAGTTGAACGGAATGGACAGTGTCTTGAAAGGAGGATATAAGATGAACATCAACAAAAGCAAAGTGAGGATAATGGAATGTAGTCAAATTAAATCGGGTGATGGTGAGGGAATTAGATTAGGAAATGAGACACTTAAAGTAGTAAAGGAGATTTGCTATTTAGGGAGTAAAATAACTGATGATGGTCAAAGTAGAGAGGATATAAAATGTAGACCGGCAATGGCAAGGAAATCGTTTCTGAAGAAGAGAAATTTGTTAACATCGAGTATAGATTTAAGTGTCAGGAAGTCTTTTCTGAAAGTATTTGTATGGAGTGTAGCCATGTACGGAAGTGAAACATGGACGATAACTAGTTTGGACAAGAAGAGAATAGAAGCTTTCGAAATGTGGTGCTACAGAAGAATGCTGAAGATAAGGTGGGTAGATCACATAACTAATGAGGAGGTATTGAATAGGATTGGGGAGAAGAGAAGTTTGTGGCACAACTTGACTAGAAGAAGGGATCGGTTGGTAGGCCATGTTCTGAGGCATCAAGGGATCACCAATTTAGTATTGGAGTGCAGCGTGGAGGGTAAAAATCGTAGAGGGAGACCGAGAGATGAATACACTGAACAGATTCAGAAGGATGTAGGTTGCAGTAGGTACTGGGAGATGAAGAAGCTTGCACAGGATAGAGTAGCATGGAGAGCTGCATCAAACCAGTCTCAGGACTGAAGACCACAACAACAACAACAACAACATATTTTACCATCATTCATTTAGAAACATTTTTCACACTATGCAAGTACTTAAATGAAATACATTACACAGTTTTGTTCACACTTATTCTACCACATACCGTTATATTTTCTCATTGCAGTTATTTTTATTTTAATATATTTCATTAACCAGAATGGCAGTCATTTGTCAAAATGACTACTTCATTCTTTCTTGCCCATTTTGCATCATTTATTTATTTATTTATTTATTCATCCGTGGAACAATAAATGTTGTATGGATGTCGTCAGATTACAACACATGAGCACACATTTACATTTACAATTAAACAGGTTTCTCATATTTTGTGTAGTTTTTATAACTAGTCATACACATATTTTTGATTACATAATATTTTGGTGATAATGTCATATGTTGCTAATAATCTACATCTATGTTAAATATTCTTTTACAGTATAACAACTTTTACTTACTAAAAAGGTTTTAAGCTTTTGTCTGAAAGTGAGGGGCTCATTTATTTCTTTAATTTCTTGTGGTAATTTGTTGTACAGTTTTATCCCATTGTAAAATATACTTTTTTGCGTCTTTGCCTTGTTCTTTCTATCTAGATGGATGTGGTGACAAGCTCTTGTTTCATGGTCATGTATTAGGCTGTTTGTGTTGTACATTTTAAGATTTTTCTTAATGAAAATTATGTTCTGAAAGATATACTCACAAGAAACAGTTAGAATTCCTAGCTTTCTAAATAATTCTAGACAGTGGGGCCTGTTGTTGCTATTTGTTATTATCCTTATGGCTCTTTTTTGTACTTTGAACACAGTTTGTATGTTACTGGCACTTGTTCCCCAAAACATGATCCCATAGCTGAGGACTGAGTGTAGATATCGGTAATATGTTATTTTAAGACAGGTATTATTGCATACCGGTGCAAGGATTCTAAGAGCATAGCATGCTGTGGATAATTTCTTTGCCAAATTGTTGACATGGTTTGTCCATTTCAGTTGGCTGTCTACATTAATCCCTAAGAATTTGGTACTTGTTACACATTTTAATTCATTATTATTAACTTTTATTCTAGTGGCATTGTGTTTTTTGTTCAATTGGAAGTTAATATAGTTAGTTTTCTTTACATTTAGGGTTACTTTATTTTTTAATGACCAGTTGTGGACATCATTGAGAGCCTCGTTTGCTCTTTCTGACAGTTCTGTTGGATTTTCACCTGTTATTACTATGTTGCTATCGTCAGCAAAAAGTATTTTTTCGCCATGTCTGATACTTTGTGGGAAGTCGTTAATGTATATAAGAAACAATATTGGGCCTAATACACTTCCCTGTGGGACGCCTATATTCACATTTTCTGGGTCAGACGGGTGTTTTATAAGGGAATTGTTTGAAACTTGTGATATCTCAACTCGTTGAACTCTGTTTTCTAAGTATGATTTGAACCACTTCTTTGTCACACCTTTTATTCCTATTTGCCCTAATTTATGAAGTAAGATTTTGTGGTCAACTGTATCAAAGGCCTTGGACAAGTCTAAAAAGATACCACTTACATTTTCACCTTTGTCCAGTGTTTCTAAAATTACTTTAGTGAACTGTGCTATAGCATATTGTGTGCCTTTTCCGGGCCTAAAACCAAATTGGTCATTGGAAAGAAGATTATATTTATTCAGGTAATTTAGCAGTCTCTTTTTGACTAGTATTTCTATTATTTTAGAAATGATAGACAGTATAGAGATTGGCCTGTAGTTCTCTACATTTTCCACATCTCCGTTTTTAAGGATAGGTATAATTTTTGCTTGTTTTAGGTACTCCGGAAAGTATCCAGACTCGAAAGATTCATTAATTATGTCTGTTAATGGGCCCTTTATGGAGTCTATACAATCTTTAATTACGCAGACTGGGATTTCATCAAGTCCTACTGAAGTTTTATTTTTTAGTTGGTGTACTACTAGTGCCACTTGCCTTTCTGTAGTTGGCAAGAGCACCATTGAGTTTGTTGGCTGGTTCTGAGTAGGTAAATCATACGTAACTGGAAATTTCTGCTGTAATTTTTTTGCGATACTACTGAAATATGAGTTTACAAAATCAGCTAATTTTTTAGGGTTACCTACTGGTACATCTTTGTTTTTAATATGTGAATTGAGGTCCTTTTTAGCAGAGTTAGATGTTTCCTGTTTGACGATGTTCCAGGCTGCTTTGCTCTTGTTTTCGGCTTCAAGTAATATTTTGTTGTTTGAAAGTTTTTTTGCGGCTAGCAACACCTTTCTGTAAATTTTCCTGTACTTTTTGTAGGATTGCAGAACTTCTGGGTTAGATTGATTATTTTTTATGGAGTTGAGATATCTAAGAGTTTCTGAGGATTTTTTGATACCTGTAGTCACCCACTGATTTCTCTTTGTAGTTTTAATGTGATAAAGAGTTTTGGGAAACATCTCTTCAAATATGAGTTTAAAAATTGACATGAACTTGATAAATTTCTGATTTGCGTTGGTTTCTGCATAGACTTCCCTCCAATCTTCATATTCTAACTGTGATTTAAACTGATGCAGGGCTGATTTGGAAAACATTCTTTTGTATGTACAAAGTTTAGGAGGAGTTTCTACATGAATGTTAGTTTTTAAGATCTGGCAGAGGTGGTCTGCTAGGCCCAGGTTTTGGACAACAATATGACATTTTTTACTATCAATATCTGTAGCTACATGATCTATAGATGAGGAGGATTCTTTCATTATTCTAGTTGGACAATTAACAAGGGAGGATATTCCGTAACAGCTTAGAATATTCACATATATGTTGCTAGCCTTATCAGGCTTCATCATATTAATGTTTAAGTCACCACAGATAATTACATTTGCTTTTGGTCCAGAAACCTTGTCTAAGCTTTGATTCAGTTTTGAGAAGAATATATCAATGTCTCCACTAGGAGAGCGGTACACACAAAATATGACTAATTTTTTTGCTATGCCAGGTCCTATTATTTCAACAGCAGAAAGTTCAAAATGTTTGTCCTCGCCTAGATCTAAAAGATCATATCTTACTTTAAATGACATGCCTTTTTTTACATAGATACATGAACCTCCACCATTCATTGAGATTCTGCTATAGTAACATGCAAGGTCAAATGAGGCTAATGCAATGTGTTCAATTTGCTTCCCTTTGCACCAGTGTTCATTGATACACAAAATTTGGCTATCAAATTTTTCCAATTCTACTTCTAGCTGTTGTGCTTTGTTCTTTATGGCTTGAATGTTTTGGTGAAACACTGTTAGGCATTTGTTTTCACTTATCTTGGTGCCACCTTTCCCTTTAGACCTGATGCTAAAAAATCCTTCAGATGAGCTGGTGGCATGGTTATTCTTCTGTTGATGACAGTGGAGGTGAGTCTGTTGCCAGTTTGACTTGGAAGTTGGTGTATCTGAGGGTATCTGCCTTATTTTAGTCATGTTATTCAAATCCTTCTACAATTATTAATACATAAATGTATTGTTAAATAAACATAGAAAATGAAATGTCAGTACAAATTACCCATGCAAAGGCTAATAACTTTGTGTGTTTGAGGATGACTGCTTTAGGTGGACAGTTTCACCTGTTATGTTACATACTCCCACTTCACAAATCCACTACCTCAGTGATGGCTACATGAAGTAGCGCCAAGACTTCCACCCTGTACTGCTACTGTATATATAAATAAGAAACAAATGTGAGTACAAATAAAACTGATCTAAAATCTGACTAGGAACTTCATGTGGTGAAAAATTTGGCATTGAAGTAAGAGATGTGTAAGCAATATACATCTAAACTGTAAGTGATCTTTATTTTTGAAACACATTTAATTAGTCTCTATGGATATCAATCAAATCTGTTTAAATGGAATTGTCTATCTTCAGTTCTCCATGTCATTACACACCACTTCACTGGTTATGCCCTCATTGCAGTCTCCAGATGCTGCCACAGCAAGGTCCTCCTCCTTGAGTCCCAGCTCCATCTCGCATCAGCAGACCACCTCTCTCACATTAAAGTACAGCCACCAATGCAATGTACTCCTCTTCAGTGAAGCCATTGTGCTGACAAGCATCAAACAAATGACCAAAATCAAAAGTTGCCCGTAACTTAACCCTATGGCTTCCCAGTGATCATGTTATTGAAACCCTCCATGATTCACCATGTGTTTACTGTATCAGATCACATGTGATAGAACTTGATGCACATACAAATATCAAATGAATGCAGATTCCTTATGGATCAATTTCAGAACCTGGTCACAATCACATACTTTATAATTCATAAACATTTTTCTTAAACAGGTACATTATATACTATTCCACCCAGCAGGAATGAAGTAACAGTTAATTGCATATGATATATAATTACAATTATATCACTAGTATTTTTTTCAAATTACAGATATTTTTGTCAGCTCACAACTGGCATCACTCCCATGCACCTGCTGCAAGCTCCAGATGCAACTTTTCTTGCCATATTCAGACACAACCTATTGTGCCCATGAGCTTTCTTCCTACATCCCAGTATTATTGCTCACTAACTAACCCCCAAAACAACAGTTACATTTACTCAACATAGACCTTAAATCCTACAAAATCTCTTACAAGTATACACACAACAATAGGTTAGTTTACACAATCTTCAATATACTTAACCAGTTTCACACTGGAACACTAGTGTCTCCATTTATCACTACTATATCACCTGTCAGCATACAGCCTCAACTCATTCACATTCCAGAGAACAAATAGGTTCTTTCTGCTCCCTCCTGCCTGTTTCTCCATTACTTGTCATTGTCACTATGCTCATTCCTAGTACTTGACCATCTGTTCACATTGCCATTGAAATTATTTCCATAATTGTTACCCTTATTCTGATTTCTACCTTCCTTGTGTTCTACCGGTTTTGGTTTAGAACACAGTGGCCTGACCATGTTCTCCACAAAATTCAAAAACTATTGCACTGAATCAGTAGGGCTGTGTGTTAGATCTCATTGCAAGTTTTCTGGCAGCCTTCTTTTTAGTGTTGATATTTCTGTTAGTACCCCTAACACTCTATCTAAATGTTTAGTTTGCAGAGTTCCCTCCAGTGATGGATACATGCAGGGAGGGAGTAGGGTGGGGAGAGGGGGGGGGATGAGAGCAAATGCTAATAGCCACTTTGCTTGTATTGTTGAAGAGGTGAAGGCAGTTACGGAAGAGTTAGATGTAGAGATGAGTGTTCCTCATCTTACAGGCAGACAAAGACACTGGGAAAACTGCAATCATAATGATGCTATGACATATTGGAAGAGAGCTGTTTTTATGCCAACATTGAACCATGTTATGTCTGACATGAGAAGAACGTTTTGCTGAAGAAAATAATTATCATTTAAAATTCAGTATACCTTTGCCCTCACAACTACTGAAACATAATGGTAATGATCTGGCACGTAAACTGAATCAGTGCTTAACTGAACTACCATTCTTTGAAGAAGAGTCACTCTTTGTGATTAAAAAGAGAATAATGAGAGAGGTTCTTCAGTACAAGCAAATGAGCATAAATTCCCTTAATGATCATGCCTCTGTTATGCAAGCGTTGTCTGTCTGTTCCAACTCTGACTATCCTACTTTGCACACGCTGTGCAAAATATTTGCTTGGCTACCTGCATCTGTTGCTACAGTGGAAACAAGTTTTTCAACTTAGCGGTGTACAGACATGGCTGAAGTTGATAGTGAAGGACGATCAGCTTAATAGCTTAGCCCTGTTGAACATTCACCCTGACTTTGATTGTCCTATTGGCAATGGAATTAACCAATTTGCCAAGAAGAGTAGGCGCATAGATTTCATCATCATTTAAGGAAGAGAACCACAATTGTAAATTTTTTATAGCATAAGATGGCATCATCTTGTACATGTGCATAATAAGTTTAAATAAAACTTTCTTAAACTTTGCATGTGACTTGATTATTCTTTTACTACAGTAAAGGTAAAGGTAGATCAAGGTACCTTAAGCGCCCCCTCCTTAGGTTTTTATGTATCCACCATTGGTTCCTTCACATAGAGTTATCTCATAGTATCTCTACCATTTCTGTAATTTAGACCATTTAAGAAGTAATTTTCCAGCCTTAATTGCTTGGCCTACCCCCAACATTTATGCAAGAACATTGCTTGAAATTCCTTAAAGTCTACAAATTCCTCGGCTTGTTGGTTAGCCCAAGTCTGAGCTGGTCCCTCCAGCTGTCCCTTTACAAACTGCACTTTTACCTCCACACTCATCACTGTTATAAAGCTATCTTTGCACGTAGGCAAGAAATCTATTGCGTGGTACTGTTTTCACCCCTGAATGGCTCTATAATACTACCAACCTCCATGGGACACCCTATCATCATAACTGCCTGCCCAGCTGATATATTACTTACAGTATCTCCAAGTTCAGTTTTTAAACCTCAAATTTCAGATTTTATACTTGCATCTTGTTCAGATTTTATATTTTCCAATTCTGAATCTAAACTTTCATCTAATTTCTCACTCACTGCATTCGGTAACTGAGTGAGTTCTTGTCCTCGCACCCAAGCACTCTCCTTTGGAAAACTAAGGCTACTACTATCACTCCTAATATCCTCTGGTCCACAATCACTTGAAAGTTTCTGCATCTCATCAGTCACAGCTGATGACTAGCAACACAAGATGTATAATGCTACTGATGCTTATACTTAAATTGTGGCTGCTACAACATTGACTATTACTGTGACATGTGAAATCAAGCATCATAGGGATGGCAGGGCAATGGTGTGGAGACAGTCACAGCACATCTGTGTGTGCCACAGCAAGCGAGAACAGAAACACTTAGCAGTGCTGGTATGGTCAGCAGTGTCTCACCACAACTGCCATGTGGACTGATGCTAGCACGAACACAGCAGCTCTGCAAAATTCACATGGACCAGCAGTATCTCAAAAGGGTGAAACAGACTGTCCCACAAAAAGTTGTGGCACGAAGTAGGCACACATTGCAGAGTCTCTTATGGTGCTGCATGCTGGTGTATTAATGTTCACATATGCTCAATGATTGCAGTGCCAAACTGTTACTGATATGCACTGTGTGTAGGTATGGGCCCCCTTACTAACTGTTCTCGAGCCTATACACTTCCTGGGACACTCAACCCCAAAATACTTGTTAAGTGGAAAGGAAACAGTCCATTCCCTGATGAGCCTACCTAATTGCAATTATTCCTTTGGTTAGCAGTAACTACTGATACTAGCAGTCCAGTAGAGGGTGAATATACAACCTGTCAAATGACTCGTCTACACAGCAGTTTCATTGCACGTGGTTGCTTTATGTCCTTACATAAGCGATTAATGATTATTAATGTGACCTATGAGGTCCGTCAGTGAAATACCAATATATGAGAGTAAAATAAGCAATGAAATCAGAAATTGGGGATATGCATATTTAGCACATGTTAGAATTATATTGTTGCTTTATTCATAGAAAATTTCTTTTCTATGAATGATGGTCCTACACACAATGGTCCAGTCAAGTCTAAAATAGTTTTAGCATAGTAGTTGTGGGCAGTGAACAGTTCACTACATCACAGTCACTATAAATTGCACTATGTTGACAGCTCAAAAACTTATAAACTGAAGATTAGCTTCTGAACAATCATATAGGCATGATTCTACCACGGAATTAAAATGTGTGTGGCCCCTGGCCATTCTAGCCCACATTACCTGTGCAGCTCCCAATGCACCAAATACCTTAATCTCTGGCTTGCGTCCCTGTCCTACATTTTGTCACATGGCACACTGCTCTAGTAAAATATCATCCACATACTTGACCATAATTTGTTAGAAACACTTCTCACACTATACAAATATTTAACCAAAATACATTACACAGTTCTGTACACACTTATTCTATCACATATTATTTTTTCTCATTACAGTTCAGTTATTTTTATTTTAATATATTCCATGAACTGGAACAGGAATCACTTGTCAAAACATCTACTTTATTCTTTCTTGCCCATTTTGCATTATGTTATTCAGATACTGCTGCAATTATTAATACATAAATGTATTATGAAATAAACATAGAAAAAGAAATATCAGTACGAATTTCCCAAGCAGAGGCTAATAGCATTATGTTTTTGTGGATGACTGTTTCAGGTGCACAGTTTCACCTGTTATGTTACAGCATCTAGTCAGCCACTGGATCTTCCCCACTGACATCACAGTATTCGTCTTTTGGATCTGGAGTTCTCATCCTTATATCACAGTAATTAGCTATGTTTGACACAGTTTCGCATGGTGACTGGGATTCACCCCCTATGAAACCAGTTTAGATGACCATGTTCCTTGCCATTGTTCCCAGCAGACGACTGCAACTTCCAGTTTGATAATGTCCTGACTCACTCATACAGCTGGAAAAGTCACTGTGATCTGTATTTGCAAAACAGCAAATGATGTTCCATTACTTCAGCATCTCTCAGTGATCTGGAAAAGTTTCTTAGGGGGAATGAAATGAAACTCAATGACAAGTTTTACACAAATTGCAGTTTAGGGTGACAGGCTGCACTCTATTCTAAAGGTAGTCCCCCACAATATCAAACAGTTGTTACTATTTTTTTGTCCAACTTGTGTATATCATTCATGGATGCAAAGAAAAACAGTGTTATAAATTCCTACATACACAACTGTTCACTGAATTATTTTGTCTGCATTATGTTATGCATAAAAAAATCTACAGTAAAAAATAAAGATGCTGTGACTTTCCAAATGAGAAGGCACTGGTAGACAGACACTATAAAAAACACACAAACACACACACAAATTTCAAGCTTTCACAACTCACAGTTGCATCATCAGGAAAGAGGGAAGATGAAAGGATGTGGGTTTTAAGGGAGAGGGTACGGAGTCATTCTAATCCCGGAAGTGGAAAGACTTACCTTAGGGGGAAAAAGGGACAGGTGTACACACACACACACACACACACACACACACACACACACACACACACACACACAAAAAAAGCAGACGTATGTAAAGGCAAAGAGTTTCAAGGGTGAAGACAATGTTGGTGATGTTTTCCAATTCTGCTGGTATTATGCATCATGAATCCACCCCTGGAGGACAGACAATTAACCAGGAATACTACAAAATGTGTCCTTGACCATTTGTATGAGAAGGTGCAGAAGAAAAGGCCTGCATTGTGGAAAGCCAGGAGTTAGATGCTAGTTTGCTGTTTGCCCCTCTGTGGAGAAACAGGCCTTCTGAAGGAGTACTGCAAAAACAGCAAGTGAGTGAAACTACAGACTGTGTGTAAACAGAAAGAAACTGTGCAGCTGACAGTGTAAAGACTGAAAGGTACATCAGATATTCTTGGAAGGGGAAATTCGAAGAACAAAACATGGATTCTAAACCACTGAGTAATCAGTTACCAAATTTCATATAGAACCAGAGAATAATGATAACTGGAATGGATACTGGATCAACAGTTGAAGATGAAACACCACTTGGGAATGAAATTGTAAATCATAATCTCCTTGATCAGACAGATAATACAAATACTCATTATCTTTGTAAGAAATGAAAAGTCCATAAAAAGGAAAATTAGTTGCAGAAAGGCCAAAAGACCAACCAATGTGAAGGGTAGAACAATAACCACTACAGCCACACAAACAGAAAATAAGGCTGAATGTACAGATAAGGTTGATAATGAGGAGGATGGTAATAAGCAGGATGATAGAAAATAGATAGGAGCAGAATTTTGGATAGTGGCAAAGAGGAAAGGAAGCCCAGGAACTTACAGCACATCTGCCTCTTGACGAGGAAGCATTAAACTCTCAAACTCCTAATAACTCAAAAGTGAATTGAAGCCAGCTTGTGACAGCACATGGTGAATAACAGTAGATAATGTTATTATAAGATCACTAGTGAACAGGAATTCCTAAGAAATTGGAAAAAGAGGCGAACATGGCACAAAAAATGGAAGAAGTTTCTGAATGGATCTGAAGCCTGGGTGCAAATCTAACGTTATTAGCCAAGTTGGAGGAAATGCATTTCTTGAACGTAACAGTAAGACAGCTGGTACAACATAATTTTTCACATTAAGGCCAATATTATATTAGCAAATTTCTTTCACAAAGAAAGTTGATCAAATATTTGCCATATATCTGTGACAAAAGTCTTTGATGTGGCACAAAAAGAGGTATTACACTGTCATCAAATATCGTGGGCATTAGCTGCTAGTGATTTTTGCAAAGGACCTTTCAGTCTTGTCTTTGCTTCTGTGCCTTGTGTGTGCCTATTAAGATTCTTTTTCCTGGATGCAACATTAGTCATCTAGCGTGCTCCCTATGGTACGCATATCTTCACCTACAGTTAACACACAATCCACTACTTTTAGTGCAAAAGTCTGTTCCAAGACAATTTCAGCTACAGATAGCAATTTTGCATCATGAATGAATTGTATTGTGCTAATGTTCTTTCTTTGAAAAACAACAGTTCTCTAATTCCCTTTTCAGTGAAAAAAATTAACATCAGTGGTGACAGTGAAATTGCCGTTGTCTTTCCTGTTTTTCACTTCTTATATAAATCTATTCTAATTAACTTTGAAGAGAGTAGATTTCCATATCCCTCTCTACAAAAGAAAAAGAAAACGTTTTATTTCATCCAAGATTATAAAACATCTTTCTATATTTGTAGTGCCACAAAAAGCCTCCAAAATGCAACCTCTGTTGCATCTTAAATGTGCTGCTCCATTCCATGTACATGATACACAATTGTTTCATGTGGCACATTTTTACATGCCAACCACCTGTAGTAAAGAGGAGACGATGACATTGACCAATGGCCATTAAGTGAGTTATCGAATACCAAAATATCTAATAGAAATCGCTGTAATTGCCAACTGCAGTGATTTAGTAGCTTCTATTTTGTACACAATGAAGGGACCACACACCTTACTACGTGACATAAATTTCCAGTTGATAGCTCCACCCAGTTCTCAGAGAATTCACGCTATGTAATAGTCGAACATTACAATAGTCGATTTACAAATGGCAAAGAAGTAACTTTATCATAACATTTTACTACAAATTAACACCTTTAGCATTTTCTTGCAAATATTTCTGGTAATCCTCGTCTCTTACCAAAAATTACGCTCCTAGATCAAATGAGAAGCGCCTATAATGGCCAGTAAATGAGTTAAGTGAGTTATCGGTTGCCAAAAGGTCTAATAGAAATCACTGGAATTGTAAATTTCAATGACTTAGAAGTTTGTATTTTGAACACAACAAAGGGACCAGACACCTTAGTATGTGACAAATTTCCACACGATAGCTCCACCCAGTCCTCAGAGAATATGTGCTATGTGCTGGTCAAACATTACAATAGTCCATATACAAATGACAAAGGAGTAACTTTATCATATCATTTTCTTGCAAATTAACACTTTTTGCATTTTGTCGTACATATTGCAGTTAATCCTCATCTCCTGCCAAATAGTACACTCCAAGATCAAGTGGGAAATGCCTACAATGACCGATATGTGAGTTAAGTGAGTTATTGATTGCCAAAATGTCTAATAGAAATCACTGTAATTGTCATGAAGCAAAATTCCAATTATGAACAGTTTTCATATTTAAATGCAGGTAGGTATCACCACTCTTTGACATGGTGAATTACCAACATCAGAAAACAATGAAAACAACTGGAAGACACCAAAGATTGTCATCAGACAGTTTATAAGATTTTGTGTTGACTTCTGTATTGCAGAATGTATGTTAGAGCATATTAATAGAAGAACCAAATACAAACTGCATTGGAGATACTTTGTGACACAACTGCTCATGGAATGCATGCCAGGGCATATTATCAGGAAAGGGTTAGTCCACATGAAATGAACCAGTGGTCTGGTTCTTGATACCTCAGACTTTTATAATTTTTGTATACTTATAGTAATAGTTATTTGCATGAAAAATCCCAGATTAAATTTTTTTGGACTTTAATTTTAGTTATTAATTTTTAGAACTTCCAAAATTATGTGATTTTTATTATGTTTTGAAACCTTAAAATTAACGTACCTCAAAAACTATTTGATTTACACACCTAAAATTTGTACCATTTTATTCAGTTTCTTATCAGTTTTGAGAGTGTGTGCTAACTGACAATATTCATAACAATGCTGAATTTTATCAGATGAATTTATTTTTTAATTTTGAAAATTAAAAAATTTGATATTTTTTGTTTACAAAAAAGTATGGTACTCAAACACTATTTGTAAAGGTGTGTGTCAAATTCCATGATGGTGTTTCAGTGGGAACATATTAAAATAAATTTTAATTTACTGGTAAGTGCAGCATCTAGGGTATGGACTGTAGAGATTTGCACTCATTACAATGACGTAGTGTGCCAAAAACTAAAGAAGGCTGTCAACTCATTAGCTTTTATTTAATGACAGTCTATTTATTACATTATTAGAATTTTAAATTTAAATACACTTTTGGCTTTCCCATGATAACTGTGAAGATTTTGTAACATACATCGTAACAGTTGCACATGCTCAAAGAGACTACAAATAACTTACTTAGGTAAACCTTCATTTTACAGACAAACAATGATGTAGGTGTTATTATTTAACAATGTGTTAACTGAGTGCCTTGCACGGAGAAATTTTTTACTCATCTTGAACTAGAATATGCTATGGTGATCTAACAATCTTATCTGAGTCTAAAATTATGCATTGCATTTTTCTTTTAAATTATGTAACGTAGCCCTTTCAAGAAATTTATGACATAACATGCAACAACACACACTTTTCCAATATAATAAGAGACTTTTTGCAGCTCTTTGTCTGATAGTGTATACATTCTTCCAGTGACAGTTGAGGGATTTACTTTACAAAGTGTGAAATCAAATGGAAACTCCAGATTGGAATACCAGACATGTAAGAAACATATAGTTTGCTACTTACAATAAATATTACACACTACATTGGAAACAGGCAGAACTGAAATGCACTTAAAGATTAGCTTTTGAACACACCCTTCATCAGAAAAAGAAAAAAACACACATATACATTCATTCATACAAGCAAGCACACTCATACATGACTGCCATCTCATGCAGCTCAGCCCAGAATGGTCTGAGCCATCGGAGATGGTGATCATGTGTGCATGAGGTGTGCTTACTTGTGTGAAAGAACATGTGTGTGCTTCTTTTTCCGATAAAGACTGCGACACAAAGCTACAGTGTCCACAAAAGACAATGACACAATACAAAGTAGTACATCTTTTACATGTTCTTTGCATTGTTTATCCATTTCGAACAATAACACACATACACACTACTGACAGTCTAGAGTTGGGCCAAACGGTTATTCTGGAGTAACTGTTATCACAGTTCCAGTTATTCTTTGATAACCGTTATTGTTAACGGTTACTAATAACTGCCAAGTTATTTTTCGCTAGCGAATATTGAATACTCTGAGGAGCTAGAGTTAAATAACGACATAGTTGAAATCCATCAGTTTAGTTATCAGTATAACTGTGAGTAGTGTGAAATGGCAGGAATGTCATATGAATCATGTCATAGCCTTAGCTTATTAACTCTGGGTACATTTTAGTTGATGTTAGAATGATTATTAGTGTTTCATATTATATGTTTGTGAATTAAATGGCCACCAGAGTAATAAATATGTGAAGTTTAAATATTTGTTGGTTTCGCTCGTTATTTATCATGAAAAGCACATCAAAAACACGGACCACAACTTTTTACCCCTAAACAACAATATTTAGAGCCAGAATCAACATCAAGACACAGCAGCGATCCAGCAAGCAGCCGCGATTACCACAATGCATTTTAATGACTAGACTCTAGCACAGTTAGACTGTTACTCTAGCGACAGCGAAACACGGGAAATGACGTAGTTCACAGAAGTTACCACATCCAGTTGAAGCATTATTCTTACCTCCATGAGTTGAAGGGGCTGAGAGTATTATCTTAGAAGACGAAATTTTTGGCGGGCAGACAGATCTATTATGGTACTGTATGGCTATTTACATGTTAATTACACTATTAATATTTTCACAGTTGTTTCTTTAATACAAAATTAAAGATCTTAATAGGAAATACCAACCACCAGAACTGTTTATAACCTATAGGCACAATGACAAAAATGTAAATAAAATAGCTAACATATGTACATATTCCAGGCCACTGATGATGCCTTGCAGAAAATAAAGGCGAAACGCGTATGGCACTAAAATCGTGTTTTATTCAGTTGCTGTCAGACAGTCCATAAGTAAAAATGATCAATATACCGTAATATTACACGCAACTAAGGAAGACAGGACTATGAAAGTTGAAGATGTCAATACAGCTATGTCAAGCATTCCCTGTCAACGTGTACAACAGGTTCAAGAAAATACATCTGAGACTCCATAAGACGATACAGCATATAAAATTCAACAAAACATGCAAAAAGAATGATTTAATTCCAAGTTACATTAATGTAAAGGTTACAAAACAGTTCTACAGTGGCACAAAAGTCGAAATCATTTGCAGAACGATAGTGGTTACTACATGAAATTAAGATGCTCTATTCGAAAAAACAGCACCTAAACATGATGCTCTATGAGGCTCATCTAGAATTGGCAAAAAACATAGGAAACGCCACAGTTTTCATGGCACTAGTAGAAAAAACTGAACACAACCCATACACAGCAATGAAACATTTACAAAACAAACATAAACAGACGATAATGAAACTAACAGTAAAAAAGACGCAAAAATACATTTACATTTTAAATGTGAAACCATTTGAACACCAACACACATTCCATCCATGCTTAGTTAACCTAACAGAGAAAGAACTACACGAAAATGAAAAAATGCTCTTGGAAAAAGGTTTGAAACACTGCACCAATAGCGAAGTGAACAATCAATACATAGAAAATCTCATAGTAGAAACTGAACACATCCTTACACGTGAAGAACAACAAAATAATTGTGAAATAAACATAGGACTGACAAGAGAACTAGTAAAAGAAGAAATAAAAGGCATAATAAAACAAACACAGCAGACACACAATAAGAACAACCAAACAGAAGCAGCTTCTATGAAAAGGTTAAAACAAAAGTTAACAGACAATAACGTATTAATAACAAGAGCAGACAAGGGAAATGTATCAGTACTCATGGACAAAGAGCAATACGTCACAAAAACCAAGGAATACATAAACACCAACGCCATACAAAAACTGAAGTCAAATCCAACTACACGATTCCAGGCAAATGTAAAACGAACACTGAAAAACATTAAACACACACTCACAGACAAACAGAAATACTACTTAACACAGAAAAACCCACAAGCACCAACACTCCACAGTCAACCAAAAGTACATAAAGACGGAATGCCAATTAGAGCTGTTATCAACTTCAAGAAAGCCCCAACATACTGCATAGCCAAACACCTCCAAAAGTTAGTTACAAAACACTATAAAGTAGAAAACAACAGAACAGTGATAAACACAGGAAGCCTAATAGAAAACATACAGAACATACAGGTACCACACACAGCATCACTGATTTCATTCGATATAGAAAATATGTATACCTCCACCCCTATCACAGAAACAATAGAAATCATAGAATAAAATCACTCATCCCACAGCAACCTCACCACAGACGCAATAAAAGAAATAACAGATATGCTCAGACTGACAACTGAATAAAACTACTTTCAGTTTAAGAAAGAATATTATCTACAAACTGATGGACTGCCCATGGGATCCCCAATATCAGGAACACTAGAAAACATTTTCATCAGTCACCTAGAAAATCAGATATTTGATAAGATAACCACAAATGAAAGTTTCAAAATCATATATTGGTACAGATATGTGGATGACATTATTTGTCTAGTAGATGAGCCAAGTGAAAAAATAGATGAACTCCATTCAGAAATAAACAAAGCTCATCAGAACATAAAATTCACACTTGAAAAAGAAAATCAAATAAATTTTCTTGACATTACAATTAAAAAAGAAAGTGGTAAACATACATTTAACATCTTTAGAAAACCAACATCCACAGACACAATAATACATTCCACATCCAACCACCCCCACAGCCAGAAACTTGCAGCACTAAGACACATGTTACATAGATTAAACAGAATCCCACTCAGCAAGAGAAACTATGAACAAGAAATGAATACAATCATACAAATAGCTAGGAACAGTGGGTATGACACACATGTGGTACACAAGTTCAATCAAAAAATAAAAACACAAATAAAAAACAAACACAGCAGTTCCACAATACAAAAGAACTCACAAGCTGAAAACTTACAATCACACTCAACAAACACACACAATGACAACACCACACAGAAAAGAACCAGATGGTACACCATGACCTACACACATTAACTAACACACAGAGTTGCAAACATCCTAAAGAGACAGGGCTTCAAAATAGCATATAAGCCTGGGCAAACCCTTCAATCACACCTAAGCCAGCCAGCTACCAAGAGGGACAAATTCCAACAATCAGGAATATATAAACTTGAATGTCAACGTTGTGATGCAGTATACATAGGCATGACATGCAGGAATTTTGAAACAAGATACAAAGAACATATCACATGTTGGAGATATGAAACAAACCATTCCATATTTGCAGAGCATTTAAAACACTACAACCATCATCCTACAAACATGGAACAAGAAATGAAAATAATGAGAATAAGCAACCATGACAAACATCTTATACAAATGCAAGAAAACTTCCACATCCAGAAAGCCATAGCAGAAAACAAACATCTGATAAATGAACAAACACACATCAGCACAGGTTCCCTACTACACTTAATAAAGGAAATGATAACATAAAACAAAAAGCAAAAGAACTCTTCCCCACACCATCTGAAGACACACACACAGTGCATAGTGCTGTGGAATGTGGAAAAAACCGCAAATTGGTGTTCATAAGAAGAAGAACAACATCAAAAATGCAACAGGAGCATAAAATGTAAGAAATTGTCCATGCAACCTGTAAGTACAGTTCAAAACATTACTACTTAATAGGAAATACCAACCACCAGAACTGTTTATAACCTATAGGCACAATGACAAAAATGTAAATAAAATAGCTAACATATGTACATATTCCAGGCCACTGATGATGCCTTGCAGAAAATAAAGGTGAAACGCATATGGCACTAAAATTGTGTTTTATTCAGTTGCTGTCAGATAGTCCATAAGTAAAAATTATCAATATACCGTAATAAGAAAGATCTGTGTCTGTTATTGTTTTCGTCCATGTGGCAGATGCCGCGTGGAACTTTTGTAGTAACTCCGTAAGGCTCGTTTCACACTGGGACACTTGTGACAGTCACCGGTGATGGTCACTGATAGAGATACATGCGTTTGAATTGGTGCATTCACACCAGGACACTGCACTGAGTCACGGTGACCCGGCAGTGACTCACACTCGCCACATGTGATGGACACCGACACTGTGTTCACTGCGGTCACCGCCGGACATGCATTAGCTTGTATTGGAGTGTTCACACTGGGACACTGATCACAGACACAGCAGTGCAGAGTTGCCAACAGACAGGCAGCCGTTGCTGAGCCTACACAGTGCAGCCATGAGTTTAGAGTTCATCAACACAGAAGATTTTATAAGTGAAGTGGAAAGTCGTCCCGTTATTTGGGATATGAAAAGCGATGACTACAGTAACAAAGTCATGAAAATGAAAGTGTGGCAAGAAATTATTACGAAGTTTGTGCCTGATTTCGATGAAAGATGCAAGAAACAAAATTGGTAAGTTCTATATTCTTTTTTCACTTTAATACCGTATTTTTTGGACCACAAGAATAGCGAAATATATTTTCTACCCCTGTATGAGGCTAGGAGGTTAATAACCTACATGGAGAATGCTGTCCCTCACCCCTTTTCTTTTGCATTACCAATAGCAAGTGTACTGTTATGCAGTCTCAATGCGAGAAGAACAGACAAAATGGATGAGCGCAGAAACCTTGTACTCACCCCTACAGAGCGAATGAAAGTAAAATAAAACAAATAGTTTTATTTCAACATTTTCATAACAAAATTAAGGGTACATCTTTTTGTAGTCTAATAAGGCGCTCTGCCTTATGGTCCGAAAAATACAGTTAAAATATTATTCAAAACAACAATAATTTATGCATATGTTGTTACTATAATAATGAATTTTATTTATTTACCATAATACTATTGACTTACAAGTTTTTGACAACAGTGCTCCTGCTTGGGTTCTATTCAATTAGGTACACACAAAGGTAATACAAAAAAGTGCATTGTAATTATAATTTTAATTGCAAGTTTTAATCAGTTCAGTGAACGCAAGAGTAGGGTTTGTTACAGTTAACATGGTAATAATTGAACACTGCACATTTCAAATACAATTCCAATGAACATTTAGGCCTAACGACATTAATGTTCACATAACATTTCTAGTACTTAGATTTTTTGCAGCGGCCATGGCACTTCGGCTTCAGGGCTGCTGAAGTAGTTCGCGAAATCTTCTCTGATACCGTTTGCAATATTTCCTCCACGGACCAAGCAAGGTGACATGTCCTGCAATCCCTGAATAGTTAACGTATCCCCAAACTGTATTCCATCACGATCACGCACAAAGTTATGGAGGAGGCAACACGTCTTCGCAATAGACTCTGCCAAATCTAATTTAACATCCAGTGGTCGATAGAAAATGCGCCACTTGTTTGCAAGAATTCCAAAAGTACGCTTGATGTACCTTCTAGCTCTGCACAGTCTATAGTTAAACACACGTTTTTTAATGTCTAAATACTTTCCACCATGAGGGCGCAAAATGAATTTTGACAATCCGAAACCTTCATCTCCTACTAACATGAATGGCATAGGTCTTTCAAACGATAATGACAGTTGTTTTGGTGCAGGTAAATCTAGTTTACCATCTTATAGTTTATTACCTAACACTGTATTACGAAACACAGTTGAGTCGGACTATTTTTCATATGCTCCAACGTCTATAAATATGAATTTGTACGTCGAATCACAAACAGCTAACAACAGAATGGAAAAATAGTTCTTATAATTATAGTAGAGTGAACCGATGGAAGTGGGTTTTACAATTCTGATGTGCTTCCCATCCACTGCACCCACACAATGAGGAAAGTTGGCCCTCTTATGGAATCCTTCAGCTGAGGCAAGCCATAGATCTTTCGAGAGGTCGGGAAAACATTTTGACTTCATTTTATGCCATATGGCAGAGCAAGTGTCTCGTATAATATACGAGATAGTTGATACTCCAATTCTGTACTGAAAATGTAAGTCCATCATGGATGATCCGGCCCCCAAGTACCTGTAAAAAAAAGATAAAGCATATGGAGCAAAACTACAAAATTATGCAGGTTACATACAAGTATACACACGCACGCACACGTAGACATTATAGATAACCAGCTGAAACACCCACCAACTATAATTTTAATAAATGTTAATAATTGTACTATGCCTATAACTTTCGCGCAAGTGACAAAGTTTCATCGCAATCGGCTGCGCATAAAATACGAACAAAACCAAACAAACATTCATTTTTATATATTAGATATTACAATACTATGGTGGTTTTTGTTTGTTGCAGGGACAATCCTTCAAAGGAAATGGAAGGGCTTAAGGGCCAGTTATACCAGAGAGTTACTAAGGTAAAAAACAGAAAAGAGTGGTTCTGCAGCAACTGGTAGGAAGAAGGATATCTACTTCGATCAGCTGCGATTCCTAACAAATGACTGTAAGAACACTACTTCTAGTATTGACAATGATGATGATGAAGACAGAAATGAGTTTGATGAAGGAGAAAATTTAGAGCAGGAGGCACGTGAAAAAACTGCTGAGCGACGGCAAAAAAGGCCACGTGAAAAGAAGAGTCTTGAAGAAGAAGATGTCCCATAAAACATTTTGAAGGAAAAGTACATCAGAAAAGACGAAGATAGCTTGTTTACGCAATCTTTACCCAGTCATGCAAGATGAAATCAGATTTGATGAATGTCATTATTAATGCCCAACAATATTACAGCACTTCTGCTTCCTCTTCATCCCAAATAGGATTTGCGGCGGTACCAAATTACACTACGGGGGATCCACATCACGACCGTCCATATCGTGGAACAGTTCAAGGCTACATTGGAGGACAGTCGAGGATGTCTGATCAGTTACCAGCTGTGTGCTCGCCAGTGGCCTCCGAGTACAGTGACGAGTCCTTAATATACTTTTCAACAGCACAGGCAGAAAAACAATTAACTTTAAACTATCAGTGAAAGTTTTACAATATGTTGTAATTTATATTAATACCAGTTAAAATTTGTAAAATGTGCTTTCAATAAAATAAAATAATACTACAGTACCTACCTTAATGTAAGAGCAAGTTTTTCCTCTGGTGGGATAGCCTTCCTTAGTATAGTGTCTTTTCCTGTGATTGCTTCTTTCACATCTTCTAGTAGTTCATCAAATGAAATTTTTGACATTCGAAAATACTGAAAAAACTTCTTCTCAGATTGTCTCAGATCGTCATAAAGGGTGTAATACATTCTTTCTCCAGCCGATCACGTAGCAGTGGATGTATGTGTAATGAACGTTTTGTCTTCATTCTCCTCCTCCTCCTCCTCATTACAAGTACTAACAACAGTTCCTCCTCGTTCGAGTCCATTTCACCAACTAATCAGTTGGCAACAGCTGCAGTGTGGGACACCAGTGACCCAGGAGTGTTCGCCACAGTCACCGGTGACTGTCACAAGTGTCTCAGTGTGAAACGAGCCTAATAGGCTTTGTGGTATTGTGAATTCTAAGAGACAAAAAACGGAACGCAAAATTGTTGGAGAGAAAACAGGAAACCTAATATACATTCGCATTCTGGGAGGCAAACAGGCTGATCGGTTAAAATGATTGTGGTGAGTATCGTATTTTCCCATAGAATATAAATGTATATGATTTATTTAATACCGTGGCATATGTACTCAAGCCGCACGTGTAGTATTGTACTCATGAATGTTATAAACGGCAGATTTAGCTCCATAGCTGTATTGTATGCAACATAGTACTGTTGTATTGGCTGTTGGAACGCTTCTTCAAATGTAACTCTCGTTTAAACCTGTTGAGATGTTAATTAATGGAGTTGTTGAACTTTATTTTTAGTCACTGAAGTATATAGCGATGAAACTCGCTAAAAACAGGAAGAGAAATGCAGCGAAACTGGAGATACTGTGAGAAATTCGCATTTGCAAAATAATATGCTGAAAATGGCACGTAAGGGTTCATATGAATGTTTCGCCTGACATTCAGAAAATTCTTAAATAAAACCAGTGTCTAGTAAATTCACTCTTCGTTATTAATCATAAGGACCATTAGGGAGTAAATGGTTTAGGATGTAAGTGTTAGAATGGACAATTTTTAGATCTTAGCTGCGCTGCTTGGAAAGAAAATGCTGTAGGATAATTGAATAAAAGTATTCTGTTTGTGGGCCAGTACAGTGAGAAAGAGCTCCTAAGCGCAAAGCAGGCAGTGCTGGCCTTTTTGGGTTGTACCAAAAAGATGCAAACTCTGAACAAATGTTCCAACAATAATTAAGTTTCATTCTTGATAATGTAGTCCTGTTTTCTTGCCAATTGGCAGTCATTACCTCATTTCTGTTTCCTACCTGAGGCTAACTTCAGGTTATTCACACAAGGTCAGGTGCTGATGCTACACCCATCTGCTTTGCCCGTAATGTCATGGTGAGCCTTGAGGTTTTTGAGTCTTTGTGTGTGTTTGTAGATTGTGTTGTAGTATTTGGTGGTTCTCTGTTGTGCTGTATGTTTGTTAGTGAGTAGTTTCACATGAATTGAGTGTTTCATGTTGGTACTGAAATAATTTGTGCTGGCTTTCTGTTGAGTAACTTTGAATTTGCATATTTGAGCTGATGGATTCATTTTTATATTTGGAAATATTAGTGCTGTGTGTTTCTTGTGGTCGGAGATTTATTTTATTTTTAATTTTTTTCCCTTCTGTGGTGAAGATGATATAGATATTTATGAGTAGCTCCCTGCTTGTTGCAATGGGCGAAGTTTTTTGTGTATATTGAAATTGGTGGTGGTGAAAGTTTTCATGATATTTTGGGATTTCCTTGTTAGTCTTCAGTAATTGTTGGAATGTTATTGCTAGGTGTCATGGGTCCTGATGTACCATCATTGTTTAGGATACATTTCTGATAGTAGTCATGTGAACATGGTTCGGTTTGTTGTACTGAGAACTTTGGTTTAGATAGAGTAAATGGAAGTGTTGTATCTAGGGCTTTGTTTGAGGTAAGAGGGTGAAGTGAAATTTGCAACACCATGTTTTAGAGTGGTTGGTTCGTGGTATTGAGGGCTTTGTTGGAGCTATGTAGGTCAAGTAAAAATTGTGTTGATTTTTTGGTTCTGTATTGGTTACTGTTATTGAGGCCTACATTAGAGATATATAGGCCACGTGTGATTTACAACACCAATGGTTTCATTTTTGTAATTTTTTGTTAAATTTTGAGAATTTTGTGTGCTTGATTTTTGGGTGAATACTTGATTTGCAGTGATGTTATTATTGCCAGCGAGTGGAAATTGTGATTGTTTATTTATGTCATGCCACATTAGTAAATGTATGTATTGTGAAGGTGCTGTGAGAATGCTTAACGCCTTGAAGATGCGCCCACAAAATGACAGTTATTACATACTAGTGTCTATCTTCAGCTTCTCACTTACAATTTGATGCAACATGTGATCAGATTAGCTGGATCTGTGCTTCAGCATTTGATACCCTATTATTTGTTCAGATGTAGAAAATTTTACTCATGGGTACTTCATTAGATGTTGATTAGTATCTAATTGATGACAGAGTGGTGTACTCTACATACAAAATTGATGTTGCTAATCAGTACATACTTAATACCTTTCTAATTTGACATGTAGTGATGCTATTCTACTTATGTTTGCTCTTTTCTATACTGCCAGGTTCTATCAAAAAGTATTTCATAATTCATTTGGTATACCTTTGATTTATTTTCAGAAACACATCACAAATCCAGTACCACAGCAGAACTATAGGATTGTACAACCAAACGTTGTCTGCCACCACCCTATATTTTTTGGGATGGTTACTAAGGATAGGCCATGGTGTATACTGAAGATCATTATTTTGTATTTTACCATCTGTGCCAAGTTAATGTGTCTGTTAATTTATTAATGTTATGGCACTGTCAATAGTAGTATCACAGATACACTTTAAGAAAATGAAAGTTTACATTCCACTGTGGAAACCCACTGTCATATAATGTTTATTGAAGTGGATGACATTTGTATCTCTTGTGTTGGAGTTACTGTTGCAATGAATGTGATTTTTTTAGTATGGCATGTAAAAATTACTGCAGTAAAATAAATTTGTTTATTGCAAATGGAGTTATGTCTTTTACATATGTTGTATAGTTGTATTGTCCCATTTTATATGTGTGTTGTTCAAAATCCCTGCTCCCATCCACACCCAGAGAAAGTAATTACAGAATCATAGCATAATGTTACATTATATATATATATATATATATATATATATATATATATATATATATAATAGAAGGAAACATTCCACGTGGGAAAAATTATATATATAAACAAAGATGAGGTGACTTACCGAACAAAAGCGCTGGCAGGTCGATAGACACACAAACAAACACTAACATACACACAAAATTCAAGCTTTCGCAACAAACTGTTGCCTCATCAGGAAAGAGGGAAGGAGAGGGGAAGACGGAAGGAAGTGGGTTTTAAGGGAGAGGGTAAGGAGTCATTCCAATCCCGGGAGCGGAAAGACTTATCTTAGGGGGAAAAAAGGACAGGTATCACTCGCACACACGCACATATCCATCCACACATACAGACACAAGCAGACATATTGACATATTGACATATTGAAATATGTCTGCTTGTGTCTGTATGTGTGGATGGATATGTGCGTGTGTGCGAGTGATACCTGTCCTTTTTTCCCCCTAAGGTAAGTCTTTCCGATCCCGGGATTGGAATATATATATATAAAAACAAAGATGAGGTGACTTACCGAACGAAAGTGCTGGCAGGTCGATAGACACACAAACAAACATAAACATACACACAAAATTCAAGCTTTCGCAACAAACTGTTGCCTCATCAGGAAAAAGGAAAGGAGAGGGAAAGATGGAAGGAAGTGGGTTTTAATGGTGAGGGTAAGGAGTCATTCCAATCCCGGGAGCGGAACGACTTACCTTACGGGGAAAAAAGGACAGGTATACACTCGCACACACACACACATATATCCATCCACACATACAGACACAAGCAGACATATTTAAAGACAAAGAGTTTGGGTAGAGATGTCAGTCGAGGCAGAAGTGTAGAGGCAAAGAAGTTGTTGAAAGACAGGTGAGGTATGAGTGGCAGCAACTAGAAATTAGCGGAGATTGAGGCCTGGAGGATAACGACAAGAGAGGATATACTGAAGGGCAAGTTCCCATCTTAGGAATTCGGATAGGTTGGAGTTGGTGGGAAGTATCCAGATAACCCGGACGGTGTAACACCGTGCCAAGATGTGCTGGCTGTGCATCAAGGCATGTTTAGCCACAGGGTGATCCTCATTACCAACAAACACTGTCTGCCTGTGTCCATTCATGCGAATGGACAGTTTGTTGCTGGTCATTTCCACATAGAATGCATCACAGTGTAGGCAGGTCAGTTGGTAAATCACATGGGTGCTTTCACACGTGGCTCTGCCTTTGTTCGAGTACACCTTCCAGGTTACAGGACTGGAGTAGGTGGTGGTGGGAGGGTGCATGGGACAGGTTTTGCATCGGGGGCGGTTACAAGGATAGGAGCCAGAGGGTAGGGAAGGTGGTTTGGGGATTTCATAGGGATGAACTAACAGGTTACAAAGGTTAGGTGGACGGCGGAAAGACACTCTTGGCGGAGTGGGGAGGATTTCATGAAGGATGGATCTCATTTCAGGGCAGGATTTGAGGAAGTCGTATCCCTGCTGGAGAGCCACATTCAGAGTCTGGTCCAGACCCGGAAAGTATCCTGTTACAAGTGGGGCACTTTTGTGGTTCTTCTGTGGGGGATTCTGGGTTTGAGGGGATGAGGAAGTGGCTCTTGTTATTTTCTTCTGTACCAGGTCGGGAGGGTAGTTGCAGGATGCGAAAGCTGTTGTCAGGTTGTTGGTGTAATGATTCAGGGATTCCGGACTGGAGCAGATTCGTTTGCCACGAAGACCTAGGCTGTAGGGAAGGGACCGTTTGATGTGGAATGGGTGGCAGCTGTCATAATGGAGGTACTGTTGCTTGTTGGTGGGTTTGATGTGGACGGACGTGTGAAGTTGGCCATTGGACAGGTGGAGGTCAACATCAAGGAAAGTGGCATGGGATTTGGAGTAGGACCAGGTGAATCTGATGGAACCAAAGGAGTTGAGGTTGGAGAGGAAATTCTGGAGTCCTTCTTCACTGTGAGTCCAGATCATGAAGATGTCTTCAATAAATCTGTACCAAACTTTGGGTTGGCAGACTTGGGTAACCAAGAAGGCTTCCTCTAAACAACCCATGAATAGGTTGGCGTACGAGGGGGCCATCCTGGTACCCATGGCTGTTCCCTTTAATTGTTGGTATGTCTGGCCTTCAAAAGTGAAGAAGTTGTGGGTCAGGATGAAGCTGGCTAAGGTAATGACAAAAGAGGTTTTAGGTAGGGTGGCAGGTGATCGGCGTATAAGGAAATGCTCCATCGCAGCGAGGCCCTGGACGTGCGGAATATTTGTGTATAAGGACGTGGCATCAATGGTTACAAGGATGGTTTCTCGGGGTAACAGATTGGGTAAGGATTCCAGACGTTCAAGGAAGTGGTTGGTGTCTTTGATGAAGGATGGGAGACTGCATGTAATGGGTTGAAGGTGTTGATCTATGTAGGCAGAGATATGTTCTGCGGGTGCTTGGTAACCATCTACAATGGGGCGGCCGGGATGATTGGGTTTGTGGATTTTAGGAAGAAGGTAGGGGTGCGGGGTGTCGGTGATGTCAGGAGGTTGATGGAGTCAGGTGAAAGGTTTTGCAGGGGGCCTAAGGTTCTGAGGATTCCTTGAAGCTCCACCTGGACATCGGGAATGGGGTTACCTTGGCAAACTTTGTATGTGGTGTTGTCTGAAAGCTGACACAGTCTCTCAGCCACATACTCCCGACGATCAAGTACCACCGTCGTGGAACCCTTGTCCGCCGGAAGAATGACGATGGATCGGTCAGCCTTCAGATCACAGATAGCCTGGGCTTCAGCAGTGGTGATGTTGGGTGTAGGATTAAGGTTTTTTAAGAAGGATTGAGATGCAAGGCTGGAAGTCAGAAATTCCTGGAAGGTTTGGAGAGGGTGATTTTGAGGAAGAGGAGGTGGGTCCCACTGTGACGGAGGACGGAACTGTTCCAGGCAGGGTTCAATTTGGATGGTGTCTTGGGGAGTTGGATCATTAGGAGTAGGATTAGGATCATTTTTCTTCGTGGCAAAGTGATATTTCCAGAAGAGAGTACGAGTGTAGGACAGTAAATCTTTGACGAGGGCTGTTTGGTTGAATCTAGGAGTGGGGCTGAAGGTGAGGCCTTTGGATAGGACAGAGGTTTCGGATTGGGAGAGAGGTTTGGAGGAAAGGTTAACTACTGAATTAGGGTGTTGTGGTTCCATATTGTGTTGATCGGAATTTTGAGGTTTTGGAGGGAGTGGAGCTGGAAGTGGGAGATTGAGTAGATGGGAGAGACTGGGTTTGTGTGCAATGAGAGGAGGTTGAGGTTTGCTGGAAAGGTTGTGAAGAGTGAGTGAGTTACCTTTCCGGAGGTGGGAAACCAGGAGATTGGATAGTTTTTTGAGGTGGAGGGTGGCATGCTGTTCTAATTTACGGTTGGCCTGTAGGAGGATGCTCTGAACAGCCGGTGTGGATGTGGGAGAGGAAAGATTAAGGACTTTTATTAAGGATAGGAGTTGACGGGTGTGTTCATTGGCTGAGTTGATGTGTAGGTGAAGGATTAGGTGGGTGAGGGCAATGGATTGTTCAGTTTGGAACTGGTATAGGGACTGATGGAAGGAAGGGTTGCAGCCAGAGATGGGAACTTTAAGTGTGAGGCCTTTGGGGGTAATGCCAAATGTCAGACAAGCCTGAGAAAATAGAATATGGGAGCGTAATCTGGCTAGGGCAAAGGCATGTTTGCGGAGGAATGTAAATAAAACTTAATGGGGTCGTTGTGGGGGTGTTGTGAGGGTGACATGGTATTAGAAGGTGGAAAGTGTAACATGAGGTGAAATGAAAATGAAAATAAAAATATATGGGGAGAGATAAAGGTGAACCGGAAAGTAACTGGAGATCTGGAATGGAAAAAGGCGAAAAGGTGTTGGTTACTTCCTTGAACGCCTGTAATCCTTACCCAATCTGTTACCCCCGGAAACCATTCTTGTAACCATTGATGCCACGTCCTTATACACAAATATTCCGCACGTCCAGGGCCTCGCTGCGATGGAGCCTTTTCTTTCACGCCGATCACCTGCCACCCTACCTAAAACCTCTTTTGTCATTACCTTAGCCAGCTTCATCCTGACCCACAACTTCTTCACTTTTGAAGGCCAGACATACCAACAATTAAAGGGAACAGCCATGGGTACCAGGATGGCCCCCTCGTACGCCAACCTATTCATGGGTTGCTTAGAGGAAGCCTTCTTGGTTACCAAGTCTGCCAACCCAAAGTTTGGTACAGATTTATTGATGACATCTTCATGATTTGGACTCACAGTGAAGAAGAACTCCAGAATTTCCTCTCCAACCTCAACTCCTTTAGTTCCATCAGATTCTCCTGGTCCTACTCCAAATCGCATGCCACTTTCCTTGATGTTGACCTCCACCTGTCCAATGGCCAACTTCACACGTCCTTCCACATCAAACCCACCAACAAGCAACAGTACCTCCATTATGACAGCTGCCACCCATTCCACATCAAACGGTCCCTTCCCTACAGCCTAGGTCTTTGTGGCAAACGAATCTGCTCCAGTCTGGAATCCCTGAATCATTACACCAACAACCTGACAACAGCTTTCGCATCCCGCAACTACCCTCCTGACCTGGTACAGAAGCAAATAACAAGAGCCACTTCCTCATCCCCTCAAACCCAGAATCCCCCACAGAAGAACCACAAAAGTGCCCCACTTGTGACAGGATACTTTCCGGGACTGGACCAGACTCTGAATGTGGCTCTCCAGCAGGGATACAACTTCCTCAAATGCTGCCCTGAAATGAGATCCATACTTCATGAAATCCTCCCCACTCCGCCAAGAGTGTCTTTCCGCCGTCCACCTAACCTTTGTAACCTGTTAGTTCATCCCTATGAAATCCCCAAACCACCTTCCCTACCCTCTGGCTCCTATCCTTGTAACCGCCCCCGATGCAAAACCTGTCCCATGCACCCTCCCACCACCTCCTACTCCAGTCCTGTAACCCGGAAGGTGTACACGATCAAAGGCAGAGTCACGTGTGAAATCACCCACGTGATTTACCAACTAACCTGCCTACACTGTGATGCATTCTATGTGGGAATGACCAGCAACAAACTGTCCATTCGCATGATTGGACACAGGCAGACAGTGTTTGTTGGTAATGAGGATCACCCTGTGGCTAAACATGCCTTGGTGCACAGCCAGCACATCTTGGCACAGTGTTACACCGTCCGGGTTATCCGGATACTTCCCACCAACACCAACCTATCCGAACTCCGGAGATGGGAACTTGCCCTTCAGTATATCCTCTCTTCTCGTTATCCTCCAGGCCTCAATCTCCGCTAATTTCTAGTTGCCGCCACTCATACCTCACCTGTCTTTCAACAACTTCTTTGCCTCTACTCTTCTGCCTCGACTGACATCTCTACCCAAACTCTTTGTCTTTAAATATGTCTGCTTGTGTCTGTATGTGTGGATGGATATATGTGTGTGTGTGCGAGTGTATACCTGTCCTTTTTTCCCCGTAAGGTAAGTCTTTCCGCTCCCGGGATTGGAATGACTACTTACCCTCACCCTTAAAACCCACTTCCTTCCGTCTTTCCCTCTCCTTCCCTCTTTCCTGATGAGGCAACAGTTTGTTGCGAAAGCTTGAATTTTGTGTGTCTATCGACCTGCCAGCGCTTTCGTTCAGTAAGTCACCTCATCTTTGTTTTTATATATAATTTTTCCCAAGTGGAATGTTTCCCTCTATATATATATATATATATATATATATATATATATATATATATATATATATATATATATATATATATATATATATATATATATATATATAATGGAAGGAAACATTCCACGTGGGAAATATATATATATATATGAACAAAGATGATGAGAATTACCAAACAAAAGTGCTGGCAGGTCGATAGACACACAAACAAACACAAACATACACACAAAATTCTATCCTTCTCAACAAACGGTTGCGTCATCAGGAAAGAGGGAAGGAGAGGGAAAGACGATAGGATGTGGGTTTTAAGGGAGAGGGTAAGGAGTCATTCCAATCCCAGGAGCGGAAAGACTTACCTTAGGGGGAAAAAATGACAGGTATACACTCGCACACACACACACACACACACACACACACACACACACACACACACACACACACACACACATACACACACATATCCATCCACACATACACAGACACAAGCAGACATATGTAAAGCCAAAGAGATGGGGCAGAGATGTCAGTCGCGATGGAAGTACAGAGGCAAAGATGTTGTTGAAAGACAGGTGACGTATGAGCAGCGGCAAATTGAAATTAGCGGAGATTGAGGCCTGGCGGATAGCAAGAAGAAAGGTTATACTGAAGGGCAAGTTCCCATCTAAGGAGTTCTGACAGGTTGGTGTTAGTGGGAAGTATCCAGATAAGCCAGATGGTGTAACACTGTGCCAAGATGTGCTGGCCATGCACCAAGGCATATTTAGCCACAGGGTGATCCTCATTACCAACAAACACTGTCTGCCTGTGTCCATTCATGCGAATGAACAGTTTGTTGCTGGTCATTCCCACATAGAAGGCTTCACAGTGTAGGCAGGTCAGTTGTTAAATCACATGGGTGCTTTCAGATGCGGCTCTGCTTTGATCGTGTACACCTTCTGGGTTACAGGACTGGAGTAGGCGTTGGTGGGAGGGTGCATGGGACAGGTTTTACACCGGGGGGGGGGGGGGGGGGGGCGGTTACAAGGGTAGGAGCCAGAGGGTAGGGAAGGTGGTTTGGGGATTTCATATTCCGCATGTCCAGGGCCTCGCTGCGATGGAGCACTTCCTTTCACGCCAATCACCTGCCACCCTACCTAAAACCTCTTTCCTCATTACCTTAGCCAGCTTCATCCTGACGCACAACTTCTTCACTTTCGAAGGCAAGACATACCAACAATTAAAGGGAACAGCCATGGGTACCAGGATGGCCCCCTCGTACGCCAACCTATTCATGGGTCGCTTAGAGGAAGCCTTCTTGGTTACCCAGGCCTGCCAACCCAAAGTTTGGTACAGATTTATTGATGGCATTTTCATGATCTGGACTCACAGTGAAGAAGAACTCCAGAATTTCCTCTCCAACCTCAACTCCTTTGGTTCCATCAGATTCACCTGGTCCTACTCCAAACCCCATGCCACTTTCCTTGACGTTGACCTCCACCTGTCCAATGGCCAGCTTCACACATCCGTCCACATCAAACCCACCAACAAGCAACAGTACCTCCATTATGACAGCTGCCACCCATTCCACATCAAACGGTCCCTTCCCTACAGCCTAGGTCTTCGTGGCAAACGAATCTGCACCAGTCCGGAATCCTTGAACCATTACACCAACAACCTGAAAACAGCTTTTGCATCCCGTAATTACACTCCCGACCTGGTACAGAAGCAAATAACCAGAGCCACTTCCTCATCTCCTCAAACCCGGAACCTCCCACAGAAGAACCACAAAAGTGCCCCACTTGTGACAGGATACTTTCCGGGACTGGATCAGACTCTGAATGTGGCTCTCCAGCAGGGATACGACTTCCTCAAATCCTGCCCTGAAATGAGATCCATCCTTCATGAAATCCTCCCCACTCCACCAAGATTGTCTTTCCATCGTCCACCTAACCTTCGTAACCTCTAGTTCATCCGTATGAAATCCCCAAACCACCTTCCCTACCCTCTGGCTCCTACCCTTGTAACCGCCCCCGGTGTAAAACCTGTTGCATGCACCATCCCACCACCACCTACTCCAGTCCTGTAACCCGGAAGGTGTACACGATCAAAGGCAGAGCCACGTGTGAAAGCACCCACGTGATTTACCAACTGAACTGCCTACACTGTGAAGCCTTGTATGTGGGAACGACCAGCAACAAACTGTCCATTCGCATGAATGGACACAGGCAGACAGTGTTTGTTGGTAATGAGGATCACCCTATGGCTAAACATGCCTTGGTGCACAGCCAGCACATCTTGGCACAGTGTTACACTGTCCGGGTTATCTGGATACTTCCCACTAACACCAACCTGTCAGAACTCAGGAGATGGGAACTTACCCTTCAGCATATCCTCTCTTCTAGCTACCCGCCAGGCCTCAATATCCGCTAATTTCAATTTGCCGCCGCTCATACCTCACCTGTCTTTCAACAACATCTTTGCTCCTGTACTTCTGCCTCGACTGACATCTCTGCCCAAACTCTTTGCCTTTACAATGTCTGCTTGTGTCTGTATGTGTGGATGGATATATGTGTGTGTGTGCGAGTGTATACCTGTCCTTTTTTCCCCCTAAGGCATGTCTTTCCGCTCCCGGGATTGGATTGACTCCTTACCCTCTCCCTTAAAACCCACATCCTATCGTCTTTCCCTCTCTTTCCCTCTTTCCTGACGAAGCAACCATTTGTTGCGAAAGCTTGAATTTTGTGTGTATGTTTGTGTTTGTATGTGTGTTTATCGACCTGCCAGAACTTTTGTTTGGTAAGTCTCATCATCTTTGTTTTTAGATATATTTTCCCCATGTGGAATGTTTCCCTCTATTATGTATATATACAATATTTCAAGCTTTCGCAACCAACGGTTGCTTCATCAGGAAAGAGGGAAGGAGTGGGAAAGATGAAAGGATGTGGGTTTTAAGGGAGAGGGTAAGGAGTCATTCCAATCCCGGGAGTGGAAAGACACACATATCCATCCACACATATGGTATATACATCATTCCCATCCCGGGAGCGGGAAGTCTTACCTTTGGGGAAAAAAGGACAGGTATACACTCGTACACAAACACATATCCATCCACACATATGGAATATACGTCATTCCAATCCCGGGAGCGGAAAGACTTACCTTGGAGGAAGAAAGGACAGGTATAAACTCGCACACACACACATATCCATCCAGCTGTAATATATACACGTGTGGATGGATATGTGTGTGTGTGCGAGTGTATACCTGTCCTTTTTTCCCCCAAGGTAAGTCTTTCCACTCCCAGGATTGGAATGACACCTTACCTTCTCCCCTAAAACCCACATCCTTTCATCTTTCCCTCTCCCTTCCTCTTTCCTGACGAAGCAACCGATGGCTGCAAAAGCTCGAAATTTTGTGTGTGTGTTTGTGTGTTTTTTTAATTGTGCCTATCTACCAGCGCTTTCCCGTTTGGTTAGTCAGGGAATCTTTGTTTTTAATATATATATATATATATATATATATATATATATATATATATATATATATATATATATATATATATATATATATATATATATATATGTGTGTGTGTGTGTGTGTGTGTGTGTGTGTGTGTTTTTTTGGAAAGGTTGGGGGGAGCGCACACACACGTTTGAGAGGAGTTTATTGGTGCATCCACTAATGATTATAGGTCTAAGGGTAATATTTTTTACTAAGTTGCTTACATTTCTTAAAAGGTAAATCTGTGAAAAATATGAAATTAAAATATTTTATGATTGGCTCTGCGTGGAATGTTGAATGTTTTGTTATAATATATTCAATTACTCAACATTTATTTGCTTACTGTGAACTGTTAGACAGCAGCAACATTAGGTACAAATGTAATACCTACTAGTGGCATGAAAATTTCTGCTGGACTGAGACTTGAACCTACATTTCTATCTTGTTGTGAGGAAATTTCCATGAAGTTCTGGATATGCAGTCAGATGTTACTGAACCAGTGTTCTGACTGCATAATGTCCATCAATGTGAATGGGATGAAGACATACTGAATATTCGTCTGTCCTAGAAATCTCAGCTAAGATTCACCAAGTATATGTTTAGAATAAGGTATTATGAGGCTATTATAACACACACAGACAATAATTCACAGCTTCTTATTTGTCATGTCTTCAGTTCTTTTCCTTTGATTCTTTCCACACGTCACCTCTCCTCTGCTTGTAACTTCAGATTGATCAGTCTGTGTGAGTATGTAACGGGCTCTGAAAAGGAACACTAAGTTCTTCTAGATATGCTGTTTGGATTGTCATTTTGGATATGGCATGATCTTGAAGAAATTGAACAAGCAGAAGTAGCAGCCGTTATGACCAGTGCTTGATTTGTAAAGTAGTAGTAGTACCAGCACTGTGACCTACCATGGACTGTTTTTTAATTAATGTATTAAAACATTGTTTTAATGGTTTTGTATCAGTATTATATACCATCACAAATCAAGCACTGGTTATAACAACAAAAGCAACTGTCTGGTTTAAAATAGTCACACTGACTGTACCTGGATTGCCCTGTCATCTCACAGCAATAAAAATGGAAGATTGTTTGACAATATTATAGAAAGGATAGGTGCTACTCATTATATAATGGAGCTGCTGATTCACAGTTAGGCACAACAAAGATTGTCAAACAAAGCTTTCAGCCAAACAGGCATTCATCACAATTAGACAACATATATTTAGTATCTCCACTATGTCGTGAGTAGCAACTACCCTTTTCATAACATTGACATTATTACATAATGGATTTTCCATTGTGTGAAGATTAGTGTTTAATGTACCAATGACGACAGTAGTAAGGACAGACTATCAGGTGTCTACGGACTGAGCTTATCTCTTACTATGTGGTCTCCATCAAAATGGACACAATCTTCCTCAAGGCTTTTTGCATCAGATATGTGGCTGAGTAAGGGCCAACTGAATGTTGTCTCAAACTAAATTAGTGATAAGTAAAGAAAATAAACAGATGAAATTTGTTCAATTCATAAATCTGAAACTAATATTAAATTGACAGATTCTTTGACCAAAAGTTGGCTTACATTACACAAAGTGGTTTTGCAGTAGAACTTTTCTTCTTTATTGAAATTCAAGACAGTCTATGTTCGTCAGTATGTTTGAGAATTATTCCCAAACTAAATGTATATACAATAAAGATTTTAGTGGCAACTGAAGTATAGTAAGTTTGATGTCATGGCTATTATTTATTTCCGTTTATCTGCTTTCCTATCCTGATTTTCTTCAGCTGCCATATGTGGCACAGCTGTTTCTGCCAGAATGATGGATTTTCATTTCCTTAAAATGCAAATGAAGGTGGAAAATATACTGCATAATTCAGACAAGGTTAAAAAATATGGAAATACCATGTAACTGCAAAAGAATGAAATACTGCACAACTGGAGCTTCAGTAGTTATGCAAGGCTATTGGTCTGTACGGAGGCTGAGAAGCTGGAAGACTGCAGTGAGGTGTAGGAAGGCTTGCAGAGAATCAACAACTGGTGGAGTGTCTTGCACTGCGAATATCTGTCAAGACAGATCTCCATGTTGATGCACCACTTTCTAGTGAGCAATAGTTTGCCATTGAAGAGATCATTCCAATTTCCATCAGCTCAAGTCTTGGTACAAGAACTGCTCTCCACACAACAATGACCTTGCCTGTGCACATTTTTGCATTTATGTAAAAGCAAAATCAGTTATGTTGTATTTGTTTCTTCAGTGACAGTATGTCTATAGGTAATAAGTTTCCTGTAATATTACAGTGAGAGAGTACACAATATGAAATGGGTTGTTGCTAAGACTGTGAATTCGTTTGTTTATCAGGTGCATAGTACAATGGTGTAATTTCTTAATCAGAGGCCATCAACTGGTTTGGACATAAACCTACAAGAATCAAGTCACTTCTTTTGTCTTATATGAATACAGTTTAAAATAATGTAACACATCATACAGCTATATTACTTACTTGGTTTATGTTTCTGGAGTGAAGGTTGTGAGAATTTCAGGTTTTCTGATGCAATAAATCCATCAGTTTAGTATGGTCTGGGCAATAATTTACTTATTTCTGCAAACATGGTTGGGGAAAATAACTTCTTAATAGAGACTCTGCTTCTGTGTATTTAACAAGATAATATTAATGACAAAATTTCTGTGATTGAAATTGAGTTATCTAGTTGGGGGCACTGACTTGATTGTGTAACTTGTGTAAATGATGAGGTTGAGAGATGGTTATGACAGTTCACTTCATGGTGTATGGCTGGTGAGTGCCATGTCTAGACTTTTGTGAGGGGATTTTTCTTTTTTTGTGTGTGTGGTGGAGGGGAGAGGGGCTCTTGTGTGAAAGTTTACACAGTCATCTCATACCTGTAACTGAGTAGGCTGATGACCAAACAAAAATATAGTACCACTGTAGTTTATTTGTTGCAGTAAACGTGATGCAGCCACAGGGTTTCAATGGCTCTCTGATAGCTCTCCTGCTATGCAGTGCTGTGATGGGAGACCTCAGCAACATCTTTTGATGCATCTGGCTGCTGGTGTTAAACACTTTTCCAGATCACTGAACCCCATTCACAAGAGTTTCACTGAGATATTGATGGCAATGATACAATTAATTTTGAAACACACACTGCCTGAGAAAGGAGAGAAATATAATTATGATTTTGGCTGAGAAGTTGCTGAACATATCAACAATGTTTTGTGTTCAGCAGCTGTAGAAGACTGTTATCATAAAGACTGCTATGCTAAATTAGTGTCTAACCCCTCCAAGGTTTGAAATGGGGACCACACTCTTGGTACCAAGTTTGATGCCACTTTGCAAGAAGTATGCAATTTTCTAGATTCTTCAGAGAAATCCCAATTTTCAGTGTAGGATTTATTGTAGAAAGTCAATGAATGACTCCCAGACTGAGATACAATTACTATTAAAATGCTTCGAATACAAATTGATTGTACATTACAGTTATGGAGTCATTTCACAAATATTCAATGATCTGAACTCAGGGCAAAGGCAACCTATCCACATTCCTTCAGAACCTCAATACCATTTCTCTTATCTGCTTCACCTGGTCCTCCTCTACACAAATTACCACCTTCCTGGAAGTTGACCTCCACCTCTCTGATGGCTCCATCCACATCTCAGTGAACATCAAACTCACTAACCACCAACATTTCGACAGGTGCCATCCCTTTCTCACAAAAAAAAATTCCCCCACCTACAGCTTAACCACCTGTGGACGACATATCTGCTCTGAGGATAACTCTCTTGCCCTGTGTGCTGAAGGGCTCACAAAGGCCATTGCAGACAGCAACATTCCCCCAATCTTGTCCACAAACAAATTTCCACTGCCATATCCTCACACGCCTGCAATCCTCCCACCATCCTCATGAATCAGCTAAAAGGAGTGCCCCCTAATCACCCAATATTACTCTGGACTGGAACAAGTGAACCATATCGTCACCAGGTCTTTATCTCTCTTTCTGCCTTGAAAGAACAACATCCTACTCAAGATCCTTCGCACCCCTCCTAAAGTGGTGTTTCATTGTCCACCCAAACTACACATCATCCTACTGAATCTCTGTGCCACTCCCACTCTCATCTGCTTATTACAGAGATCATATACATGTGGCAGACCAAAATACAAGTTCTGCCTCATCCACACACCTAGCACCTACTACTCTAGTCATGTCACTGGCTTATCCTACCCCATCAGAGGCTGGGCCACCTGTGAAAGCAGCCTTCACATACAGTTCTGGTGCAATCACTGCACAGCTTTCTATATTGTATGACTATCAACCAGCTGTCCACCAGGATGAATGGTCACCACCAAACTATGGCCAAAAGGAAAGTTGACCATACTTGTGGCACAATGTGCAGCTGAACATAAAATGGTTGATTTTAATGGCTGGTTCACAACCCAGATTATATAGATCCTCCCCTTCACCACTAGCTCTTCTGAAGCACACAGACCAGAATTATCCTTTCAACATATTCTGTGTTTCTGAAATTATCCCGGCCTCAACCTACAGTAACCTGCTGTCTTCACATCCCCGACCCAACAATTTTTGTCCCCTCCATCCTGTCACACCTCCCAAGTTAAATTGCTTTCAGCATGTGCCCCTTCCCACTGACTGCTACAATTGTGCCAGCTCATATACCTGCCACCCCTCCCTCCCACATCCCTAGCTGGCAAACTGGCCATCTCTGTCCGAGCTACTAGCTACCTATTACACGATCTCCCTGCCCTTCCACCTCCTTTCCCTCTACCCACCCTGCATGACACTACCACACCGCAATCAGCTCATCTGCCACAAAATCAAAATAGCACTTATACTGTCAGCATGGAGAGAGGGACGGAGAGGTAGTGTTCGTTTTTGTTACTCTAGCTCATTAAAGGATAAATCTTAACGCTAGCAAGTTTTCTTTCTTTTGTTTGTGACCATCAATAACTCAATACCTCTGTATTTCAATGAGTGGTCTCCTGTAATGCTAATGTGTTTATTTTGGTTAAAACATGCATATGATCTTCTTTGAACAGAATTTCACTATAATTTTTTTTTGTCATAATAGATGTCTTCAAAAGATGAACTATTTTCCTGAAGTTTCAAAAGCTTATAAATTATTTCCCCTATTTTTCTTAATTTGCCTGGGCTATAAGAAGGGCAGCAAGCTTCAGGTTGTCCATTTATTATTCTTAACTGTTTTTTAAAAAAAATGTTATCTCAAAGAAATAACACAGATAAATAACTATCAACTATATTCCCTTAGTAACACAAATTTAGAACCATGGGTATGGCATGTCATTAACAACATGGCTTAACACTGTATCTTACTTTTATTGATATTATCAAACACAACTCGCTCCATTACTATCCAAGCCCCCACAAAATTCAAGGGAAGGACATTATCATCCTTAACCCCCCCCCCCCCCCCCTTTCCTCCTTCAGGGGGAGGAGCAAGCAGTTTGACAGCATGCTAACTACCCTTTCCAGCCATAAGTTTTAAAAACTGTTATTTTTATTACATTTATATTCCTTTTCTTGCAAAATGTGGGTAATTTCTCATGTTCAATCTTCCCACTGTATGTTATATCTTTATATTGCTGTTACAAATTTTACACACAAATAATACATATAGCTAAAAAAATACAAGAACAATGAATTTATATGTGGTACATGCATAGCTAAATAAAATATTATAAGAAAATGGCAAGTAAATAATGTTATGCCTTGGGGTTTTTTCCTTGGGTTCCAGCCTTAGCTGGGACAAATATTTTCCTTTCCAGTATGGTAGCCAAAATGGTCTGCCATGGTGTTGCACGGATGACTCAGTCTTCGGTGTGTTTTATCTTCTTCGAAGTTGCTAATATAATGATTCAGTTCTTCCTGCTGTGCCAGTTACCCTTTGTATTGCATTACTTCATCAGTTACCACTGTTTCGTCAATTTCGCTGTTCACATTGAACTGACTCTATCCTCTCAGGTTGTGCAGTTGGCCAACATCACCATTCTGCATTTCATATCAGAGTGATCATTGTAGATGTCCACCTGGGATGTCAGTGTCTCTCATTTGTGCACTGACCTGCATCAATCACGATTCTGCTTGTGCTCGCCAGTGGTGGGCGATCAGTTGGTGGCAAGCCTCCTTCGGTAGGGGCCAGGCTGCTTCCAACTCAGTAGATCGTATGCTCCTCACAATGAAATTGTATAGGATTCCCAATGAAGTACGTCAATAAATGTGAGGATTCTCATTGTAAATACATCAAATCCGTGATCACCTACAGTATATTTATGAACTAGAAATATGTAATTTAAAAGAGGTGTATTATTTTAAATTTGATTACACAGAACTTTATAAAATCAACAAAAGACTTCCCACACCTAAACATGAGAAGTAACATTATTCACAGATGTTACCCCATCCACTTCAACTACTGAGTATTGTCTCAACACTATCAGACTATGCCCAAATACTGAAGCTGCATGCTTGAGGAATGAGTGTAAAATACAGCAGAAGACATCATTAAGTGCTTTAAGAATGACTACAGATTTTTGGCTTATTTGAGACACATGGGCAGGAAGAGTATGATACGGCAGTGCTCAAAAATGACTGTATTCCAATCATGGGATGGTAAGTAAAATATATCATCATCATCATCATCATCTTGGACAGTTTCCAGCCACTGGCTGGGTCTGTCGGGAGCACAAGCCTCTCCATCGTGTTCTGTCTTTCCACCATTCCCCCTCTTCCACCTTCGTCCAGTTCTCTCCTCTTCTCACTACACATTCCTTCACTCCCTTCACCCATCTATCTCTTGGTCTTCCCCTGGGCCTCTTCCCCTCCAGTTGCAGATCAAACATCCTCTTTGGAATTCTTCCCTCATCCATTCTCTTCATGTGTCCATACCACTGCAGTCTTGATTTTTCTATCCTGTCCTGTACTGGTTCCTCCTTTAGTCTTTCCCTCACATACACATTTCGCAATCTGTCTCATCTTGTTACACTCAACCTGCTCCTCTGGAACTTCATTTCACTAGCTTGTATTCTACTTTTGTCGCTTTTATGCATTACCCATGTCTCACTTCCGTATGCCAATATGGGGACAAAGTAGGTTCGGTATATAATTCCCTTGGATTTCTGTGGCACCTCCTTGCTCCAAATAAGCCCCCTAATGCATTTGAAGAACTGCCCTGCTTTTCTGCACCTTTCATTTATTTCCATTGCGTTTCCCCCCTTACTTTCAATCATGCTTCCCAGGTACTTGAAGTTCTCTACCACTTGTAGTTTTACCCCTCCACAAGTTATATCCACATTGGGCCTATTCTTCTTCCTTGTTGTGACAATTATTTCACTTTTCTTTGCAGAGAAATGCATTCCATATTGTGCTGCCGTTGCCTCCCATACATCTAACTGCTCTTGCACCTCCTTCTCGCAATTTCCCCATAACATCAGGTCATCGGCAAAAAGCACTGCTTTCATTTTATGATCTCCAATCGCATCTGATACTTGCTGTAGGATTTCATCCATAACAATAATAAACAATAAAGGTGAAAGTGCACTTCCCTGTCGCAGCCCATTTTCCAGCTTGAACCATGCAGTACGTTCCCTCCCCACTTTCACACAACTCTCACTTCCCTCATACATTTTTCTGACTTTTTGTGTTATCTCGTCATCTATCCCTTTTGCTTTCAGCACATCCCAGAGCTTGTCCCTATAGATACTGTCACACGCCTTCTCAATATCTAAAAAGGCCATGATTAAGTCCTTCCCATACTCATAGTGCCTTTCCTGCAGTTGCCTTACCGCAAATATGAGGTCCGTTGTTGATCTTCCCGGTCTGAAACCATACTGCTCCTCTTGCAGTCTACTTTCAATACTGCTTCTTATTCTCTTCTCCAGGATCTTTTCATAGATTTTTCCACAGTGGCATAGCAGGGTAATTCCTCTGTAGTTCTCACATCTCCTTTTATCCCCTTTCTTGAAGATCGGGACTATAATTCCTTTCTTCCAATCCTCAGGAATTCTGTTCTCCTTCCACACCACCCTCAGCACTCTGTATAGCCACTGGGTTCCTACTTCTCCTGTTGCTCGTATCATATCCACTGTTACTTCGTCCCAACCTGGTGCCTTGCCCCCTTTCATCCTCTTAATGGCTTCTTCCACTTCATTCCAAGTTAGATCATCAATTTTCCCACTATTATAATCGTCTGCTGCCTTAGGCTCTCCATCGCTGTTAGTTACCCGCTTGGCGGCATTCAACAGATCTTCAAAGTACTCCTTCCAAATCTTTTTGAGCTCATGCATTTCCTCCACAACTCTTCCATTATTATCTATGATCCTCAGGCACTCGCTTCTGTCATTCCTCTTATTTCTTACCATGGTGTAAAGTACTTTTTTGTTCCCTTCACTGTCCTCTTCTAACATTCTTGTCCATTTTTCCATCCACTTCTTCTTCTCCGCCCTTACTATGGTCTGTGCCGCTTTCTTGCTTTCCTTATATTTTACCCTAGCTTCCTCTGTTCGGGTCTGGAACCATTCTCTGAAGGCTTTGTTCTTTCGAAGTACTGCCTCTTTACATATGTGGTTCCACCATGGGGTTTCCTTAATTCTCCTCTTTGTGCTAGTTCTTCCGCACACAGTCTCAGCTGCCTCAACTAGAGCCCTCTTAAAATCTCCCCATTCTTCTTCCACTGTTCTCTGATCTTCCTTTGGCAGCTTCTTCCTGATCAGTGTCTGGTACTGGGTCCTCCGTTCATCCTCTTTCAGCATCCATGTCTTCAACCTTTTCTCCTGTATGTCTGTTGCCCTCCTATCTTTTTTCTCTCTCAGGGTGGCTACCAACAGCCGATGGTCACTGTCTAAGGCCTCAGACGGAATGACCTTAACATCTGTGAGGCTGCTCATCATCTGCCTATCCACTAGTACATAGTCTACTACTGAAGTTTGGGACCAGTCTCCACTGTACCAAGTTATTTTGTGGCTACTTCTCTTCTTGTACCAGGAATTTGCGATCGCCAGCCCATTCCTCTTGCAGAATTCCAGCAACAATTTTCCTTCTCTATTTCGGTTCCCCCAGCCCTCTGGTCCCATTATCTCCTCGAATCCTTTCCTGTCTGTGCCAACATGTGCATTGAGGTCCCCTATTATAATCTGATTACCTCCATTTAGCTGCTTTTGCATGTCATCTTCAAATTCCTCCTTCTCCTTTTTTGTACACCCCACCTGTGGGGCATATGCTTGGATGATTTCAATGCTTTTTCCTTTCACTCGTACTCTGGCTTTTATCATTCGATCATTGATACCTTCCACCTCCTCCTGCAGACCCTCTCTGACCACTATTGCCACTCCATTTCTTCCCCTCTCATTCCCTATCCAGTACAGTTTACATCCTTTACTTAGTGGTTTTTCACCAACTCCTCTCCATCTAGTCTCAGCAAGTCCCAAGATGTCCAATTTCCTCCTTTCCATCATTTCTACAATTTCTTCTAACTTCCCAGTTAGAGTCCTTACGTTTAAGGTGCCCAGTCGTAAACCATCTCGTAATCCTTTTCCATTGCTTGGTCGGTTTCCTTTAAATCCGTTCCGTGATCCGAGGCATGTTCCCTTTTTGAAAGCAGTTGATTTATCCACTACTGGCTTGCTAGGCCTATCGCAGCTTCACCAGAGCCCCGTTAGCCGTCACATTTCAGGGTTCCCATAGGGCCTTCCCAGCTACCGTAGCGGTCCTGGGGCACACGAAGTCCCCGCTGTACATCGCCCCTATAGGCAGTCCCCTACTTTGTGCCGTTGCCCATCTCCCACGACTTGGACGAGGGGTTGGACTTATGGTATATATAAGGTTTGTAAAATGAATATCTTACGATGTGCACATTTAAGGTAGTTTTATTTTTCCTATCAATAAGTGAAGAAAAGTTCTTGGTACATTTATTGAGTTTCATACTTTGTGGCCATTATTTGGATGCAATTTTAAAGTCTTATTCTGAAGTGTGTATAAAGATTTTTCTTTAATTAACGCCTCATTTATGAAGAATTTGCTTCTATTCTTTATTAAAGTAATAAACATGCTAATCAACAATGGTTAATGTAGTGTCTATTCTTGTTAGCAAATAACAGTACTCACTGTAATTTGTACAGTGTTGATAGCATATCTACACATGGTAATGTGATCATTACAATTACATTTTTAGAGATTTATTATGCACCGAGAGTAAAGATGAGCAAAATGTGGAGTTATAATTGTATTAAACATTACAGTATTGATTGAGATTTTATTACATTGGCATTCATTGTCTAATGTTCCACATTCAACTTGGTTTGCAGGGACCTAGGGCATAAGTTATATTGCATTAGTAACACCACTGACAAAGTACTGCCAAAGGATGCGAATTTTGCCTTGAGGGAGTGTCCTGTACAGCCTGCTTCCTGTGTTGAAATACATATCTAATACTCTTTAACTGTGGGAAAGCAATTTCTAAATAGCCAATTTTTTTAATCAGTGATTTTGTAACACTGAAATAAAAAATATTGCAAACATACAAATCTGCTAGGAGTGATAATACTACACAGGAAACATAAATATTTGGAGCCCATAATGATTAAAAATTATTTTGCATTTAATGTTTTTTGTGTAAACATGCTGAAGTCTGTGAGTTATTTAATACAGCAAGGAACATGTGGAAGACAATTGCGCCCCAGTTTCCTTTGATCAGAACACAATAAAAAATGAGACCAATATTATTTTAGGCAAGTGGCCTTGCTGCAGTGGTAACACCAATTCCCGTCAGATCACCAATGTTAAGAGCTGTTGGGCTTGGCTAGCACTTGGATGTGTCACTATCCGGGTCTGCCAAGTGCTGTTGGCAAACGAGGTGCACTCACCCCTTATGAGGCCTATTGAGAAGCTGCTTGACTGAGAAGTAGTGACACTGGTCACAAAAGCTGACAATGGCTGGGAGAGTTGTGTGCTGACCACATGCCCCTCTGTATCCACACCCGGTGATGCATAAGGGCTGAGGATGACACAGCAGCCAGTCAGTATCGTTGGGCCTTCAAGGGCTGTTCAGATGTTTTTTTTTTTTTTAAATACTTTCTTGAACATGATGGAACCATGTTATAAATGGGTCTACATCGACTGACTATTATATTACATGTTTGTTGATAGTAAATATTGGAACTGAGAATAGTTAATTGAAAGTAATAATGGAAAATAATAATGATACAAATTTATATTTGATACCCTTTAGAAGCAATCGTGACAATTTGTACTGATGCACAAATCTATGAGGATATCACACTTAAAAGGATTGGCTGCAACTGTAATTAAGATATTCAGGAAACTTGGATACATTTTGTTATACAGCACAGCTTCCATTACATTTTGTTATAACGGTCAACTTCCATCCATTTGAACCTGCTTACAGTAATCAAACCTAGGTGCACTTCTATAATTTTTATCCCACCTACTTCCCTCCAGTACCAAATTGACTTGATGATTCCTTGATGCCTTGGGATGTGTCCCAACAGTCAGTCCTATTTTTTAGTTGTGCCATTAATTTCTTACCAGATTTATTCACTACCACCTATTTAGTTATCCGGTATACCCATATAATCTTCACCATTCTTCTGTAACCCTACATTTCAGATGCTTTATTCTTATGCAAATTGATTTTCAGGTTGTGTAAATACCTAATTTATCACCCTAAATGAACACTGACATAACAAGATTGATTAGGCATTTTGTTGTGATGACTGATCTGTAGTGAAAACAGAGGATTAAGTTAAGGTGACTAGGTGACAGTTCTGTTACTTGCGGCCAAGCTGAATGTAAAAGCAGAGTGTTAAGAGTAAAGTATTGTCCCATACCTGTCCAGATAGTATTGTATGAGTGGGTACAGTGGAAGTGGTGGGGGTTTCGTTGTGTGTGAGCTCTGTCTGGTAGGGGGGATTCAGTTCAATGAACAAGGCCTACACAAAAGCAGAACTCCTAAGCTACAGTTAGCGAGTCTGCAAAAGATCATACAGACAGTTCATCACAGTGTGACTAATAATATAACTGACTGAAGTGGCTAATAAGAAAATCACCCTTTCAACAATTAATGCAACTGCTGATAGTGTACTAAGCACACTACTTAGCAGATTACTGCATACTGAGATGGTCACTCCTACGTATCAAAAAGGTAGACACACCTAGGGCTGTGTGGGTGCCAAGCTATTTGGAGCTAGATGTAACATATTGATCTTTAGAGCAACATTATGTCTATGTTCATGCCACATTTGGTGCACTTTTTGTTACAAAAATGAACTGCAAGGTAAATTCAGAAAGCACATACCGGATAACAAACAAGTATCTTGTGAATGCATGACATACATTGTACATAATCTAAAAAAAAACGGAAAAAATGCACTGGGGGAATGTCATACTGTCTTTTATCCACATACAATAAATAGTTCCTGTTTATATCATGATAAATAGTTGAGAAGATCTAACTGGTATTATTACATGACTTCAGTATATCACTGTTTGTTTATATTCCATACAATGACTAAAAATTTAAATATTACATTCTTTGGTCATGTTTTCATATTTACTGTTGCTGCTACAAATGCATACACAAATCCATGAAAAAAGAAACAATTACATTTCTTTCATAGGACAGTATTGCAAATGTTCAGTTATATTAGTAGGACATTGCAAAAAACAAACACACAGAATTTTTGGATGATAACAAAGAAGTCATTGAATTAAAGTTTGCCATAACAAGAAAGGAACAGTGTTTTTTTTTGGGTGGTTCTAAGCAAATTACTTTGCTTGGAGCATCAGGATTCAATGCAATTGAGGAGGTAGCTTCTGTTGCATGTATGCAATGTCATTATAACAGAAAACCAATGTATAAAGTGAAGACAATGATGTGCTGCTGCCTAAGAATCCACCTTTACACATGATTACTCTTATATATAAATGTCAGGTCATTAAAAAATAAAATTGGTATTCTTAGTATTCTGTTAGGTGTAAGCAAGAAGACTACATTATGTGTTAATAACACTGGCTCAGTGAAGATAGGCTACAACTGTACCTATCACAGGGCATGGTCCTGGCATACTGCGGCATATCGAGCTGGCATCCACCACTTGCTCTAATTACACCCCAACTGCTACCAATAATTTTTTCTCTCTTTTCTGTCTCTGGGTGTCTTTTGGTTCTGATTTTCAGTAATATTTGTATGTTATGTGGGCATAAATCTGCCCATGTGTTATTTAGTTCACGTTTCATTGGTACAGTTGTATTCTCAGTACCCAACAGCAAAAATACAGTTAGTCTTGTTTAAAACCATGTTAATTAAAAGTTACGTCTGATTAAAAATTTTACTATAGTAAGTAGCAGTGAAAATATTTTGGCTAATAAATAGATTTGGTAAGGATGATACCACTGATTCTAAAGACTAGGATCCCTACTTTTCATTAATATATTTAAAATTTTGTGGAAAAAAATAAATTGCAAGATAATTATCAATAAAGTTCAGAGTAAACGCATTTTACATTGCAAATTTCGACTCTATTCTTATTGTATGTCATCTCTGAGTGCTGTACTTCTGTTACTCAAATTGTTATATAAATAAATAAACATGATGTCTTACTTTATTAACTGATTGAGCCATTAGTTATGAAAATTGTGTAATCTCCTATGATGTTCAGTATTGTGCTTGTACCCATAAACGTATTAGTGCCAATGCAGATGTGTAAAATGATTCCATATACTATTCCAAAGTCCTAGATCACTACACTTCTTACTAACCAAATTATTGTTAATAATTATAGTCTATCCGGAGTTGTTTTTTTTTTTTTTTTCTTCATATGACCTCAAGAAATTGGTCATCATCCAACAATGGGATGATGAAAACAATATATGAAAAAGTGAAACCAAAATTGTGGTGGTGTCTACATTTTTGAGCAAACACCATCCTGAACTCATTAAAATTTTCCACTTTATGACTTCAGAATGATGTGCTACAGATGAGGCGTCATAGAAGAGACTACACAAATCAGGTCGGTGGGCTTACAGTACTTGTGCAATACAGTGTCCTTAGTGTGGATGATACAAGCCTAAAAAATGCAATGGAAGCAGCTGCACTGTTATAGCCCATGTTACAAATCGTAACAATATTTTTTTTACTGTATGCCAGACACTAATATTGAAGCATTTGGGCAGTCCCTGAGTAAAATTTACTTATTTTTTGCAAAATGGTCTAAGGAAAGGATATATATTCTTGGAGACATAAATACTGATTTAAGACTAAGGCAACAACATTATTTAGTTTTCTTAAAATGCTAAGATTGGATGACTTGCACTGCATTAATGGTAGTTCATAACAATTGTTCTGTCATCACCTGGCTTCAATAATGATACTTCAGAGAATGGCAGGGTTTCGACTACCTCCTATCATGCCCTGAAATGAAAACTACCCTCCCCCCCCCCCCCCAAACACACACAAACACACACACACACACACACACATACTGTCGTATTCCACTGCCTACCCAACTTACGCTTTGTCTGGCCCTATTCCACCTCCACTCCGAACCAATTATCCCATGGGGCTTATCCTGTAATAGATGCAAAACATGATCCATACAACATGCTCCAGTCCTATCCTTGGCATCTTCCATCCAATGAAAGGCAGGGGCAAATGTGACAGCAGTCATGTGATATACCAAGTTATCTGCAACCACTTTCCGCCATACTACATGGTCATGACCACTGCCAAGTTGTGTGTCCACATGAATGGCCAGTGCCAAACTGGCCAAGAGACAACTAGATCACCCATTTGCCGAGCAAGCCACCCATCATGATATGCTTGAATTCAATAACTGCTTCACTGAGTGGATTCTTTCCACCCACACCACCACCCTGATCTCAACCTTCCCTGCTCCCACTCCAACCCTACACAACCTTCTATCCGACCAGCACACTGGCAGAAGCCTTTTCCCTTCTCTACTTTACTCCACTTCCCCCACAGCCGAAGCATAGCCTGCAGATGCTGCAACTAGTAGCTCATTATCCTGTCTCTACTATGCCCCAGCATGCTCCCACTCTCTCTTTCTCACCTGCTCAGTTTCCTTTTTCCGTTTTCTAGATTCACCAATGACTCGAAAATATTGTTGTTCACATTTCACATGTGGGATTTCACAATGTTTACACAAACAATTTTTGTCAGTTCTACCTAAGTACATAAAATGCACTTAATTTGATTTTCATTGTAAGTGTCAATCACTCATAGTGATATCTCAAACTGAGATCATGATTTAATGTATAGTTTACTGCAATAGGTGTGCAACTGGTGCTACTTGCAGAATTGTAAGATTCAGTTTTTGGATTCTGTTATATCTCAATAGTACAGTCACAGTTCTTTTATTCTGGACTATGCAATTCAGTACTGATAAATTCACAATCCATGTTGCTTATTCACTACCCGTATAAATTTCAGTTACTGCTCTTAAAATATCTTGGCAGGCTATTCTACCACTTGTGTTTATTCATAAACTTTTGTGTGTCTGAATTATTGGTATTCTGATCAGGTATCTTATTACACATATTTGATTAATCTTAATGGTACATGGAAAATAAAAAGTAACTGTGAAAATAAACACCTTTTTTATGTTTTCTTGTATCATGTCCTGACATGAGGTCCTTCCTACACAAGATTATACCTACTTAACCCAGAGTCCTTTTTTGTAACTCATTGTCTTACGTACATATCACGAAACATTTATGCTGGATAGCACCTTTGTGGATTTAGATCTGGTGCAAGTGTTCCTGCTCTCATTTACAACAGCAGTGGTCTGTTACTGTGTGTACTAACCCAAAGAAGTACTATTATTAGAACATGCTACTATTTTGTCCAAAGGAAGGAATTATGATTAATCCAAGTGCTATAATGTTACTCCCTGAATTAATTAAAATTTTCTTGATTAATACAAACTGAATTCAATATTATTTATCTGTGAAAGACAATTTTAATCTTTGAAAATTACACAAAAGCAGTGAAACGTTTCATGTACTTTTTTATTTATTCTATTTAGCCTTCAGCAGTATAACACCAATTAGCCAAGGTTTCAATTAGCCAAGGTTTCCTGTACTTGGAATGAGTTTATTGTTTATGGATTCATCGCCTCAACAAACTCATTGCATTAGTATGTAGACTACTCCATAATTTAATTGTAAGACATGCATATTAACACTTTGTATAGGTATCTATCCCCCATTTGTAATTTTAGTTTTCCTAAATTTGCCTGATGAACTTATAATTGACTTAACAGTAACTCTTACAGTCATATCCTGTATAGGATGAATAGAAATATTTACAAAATGGACTCATTCCTCATACGATTTGTTTACTTCACGAAATGGAAACAAACACTTCAAGTGTCAATGAGTGCACTGTACAGTATAGCACTTAGTATTGCAGTTTTGGGCAACCCGTTTTTCCAGTTGGAAAGGAAGTTGATTACAAAATACTTTTCGTAATGTGCACTCCTCTCATACTTGGTTGTATGGGTAGCCACATTTTACGTTTAGTGTGTTATTAAGAAGCTTTTCACCATCATTAAGAATTCTACACTTGCCCAGTGAAAAGCTAACCACACCATTTAACATTACTGACCTGGTTATATTGCTGATATTCTTTCATAATGCAGATTACTTCACATTTCTTAGTGCCATAACACACAATGATTAAGATTAGCTTCTGCTATAACTATTTTATAGTTCAAATAGACCAAGTCAGCTACTACACATGAACTCTAAACAGTGGTAGGTTCTTTCCATGGCAAAGTCTTCATCCAAGTCTACAAAAAAGTAAATCTTCAGAAAATAGCATTTGAAAGAACTCAGTCACTGAAGCTTTACTAACACTTTAACACAGAGAAGTTATGTGGATGACTACAGACAGATTTTCCAAACAAGTTCATTAAATAATTACAACGAGTGACCATAACAGTAAGATCTGCCCATATTAGTGACTTTGACATTGAAATGTGGAATGGATGAGTGCACTCTATGAATTTTTACATTGAGATATTAAGATGAAAATAGTTAATCATGACTCTGCTATAGAGAAGTTACTGTAACGATTACTAGGACCCAAATTCATATTGCTATATAAAGAGAACAATTTTGAAATTAGAGGCAATGATATTATGGGGAAGCAACTAATAATTTGGTTTGTCTATGTGATAGATGATTGGGAAATAAAAAAAAGTTTGGCAGATTATTTTATTCACATCATGTGCACTGCCATGGGAATTTACCAAGCCTCTTGTAAATTTAACAGGATAGTAGTTGTCTCCATCTCTTAAGTGTCAAATTACTCTGATAACCAAAGCTATTTTCTAGTTCAGAAAAATTACAGCAAGAAAATTATAACTACACCTATGATTTTATAAACATACTTAAAGGTCCAAATAATAATATTATTTCCTGGGTGTGGAAACTTTAATTATGAATAACATTTTAGTTAGAGACTTTTCACAAATAATAAAATGTTTATTGATAGAGTGAAATGAGGGCTTTCAAATAATTTATGTCATTCTGGAAATAAACAACTGTTAGCTCACAATATGTTCCTGAGCATATGGCTTCAGAATAAAGCAAATTACGTATTTCTCTTAAAAGAAAACATACAGTGTTGGCATCATCAAACTCAGTTAAACCGATAGATAATGAATTTCACTGAAACATGACCTAAATAGGAATTTTGGTGCTTTATGTAAATGTGGTACATCTACTACCAGCAAAATATAAAAAAGAAATAACAAAGTTATCTAAAGAGTATATTTATTGCAAATGGAGTTACTCCAACTTGCTAAGTTTCAAGTTCCTCATCTGTACAAGTGGATTATATATTATGCTCCCCCCACCTTAAAAAAGTGAGTGTACAGTTCTCAAATCCAAAATTGTGCATGGCAATCAGTGTTTATGAAGGTACTGTTATTGCTTTAGCACCGTAGATAATCGAGATGTATTGTAAAAACCTACCCAACCCAGCACACAGCTGCAAGTTTCTGAGGGGAACACGGTATTTAAAAAAAAAAAAAAGGTGTTAAATAATAATGGAGCACTTGTATACATAGTACACAGATCTACAAAAGCAAACTTAAGAGAGCAGTGTACAAGGTCAGTCAAATTAATACGAAAAAGGTGGAGAAAAGTAAGTAAATGATTCATTATATATTGAAATACTTGCCATGGTTGTTAACACATTTATTCCACTGTAATTGCCTTACAATGGTCAATGCCTTTGTGGAAAAATGTTGCCAGGCACACACCTCTTTATCTGAAGCAAGGGGACAGCCATGAATGTCTTTCTTCAGCACTTTAAAAATATGGAAATCACATGGGGAGAGATTGGGACTTTATGGAGAACACATTTCCCAGCAAAACTTCTACAACGTACTCTATACTGCCTTGCCAGGCATTTTATTGGCAGGTAGCTTAAACTATGCTGCTGAGTTTTGTCTGGGAAGGCTTCACATTTCCATATTTTTGGAGCCCTAAAGAAACATTCTTGGCCATTCGTTTGGTTCACACTAAGAGGTGCACACATGGGTATAATGATGGTTTCATAGAACACCACAAACATTTTCCCATGAAGCAATTGACCATCTTGTCTTACAGGGGCATAAGTGTATTCACAGCTCTGGTGATTATTTTTGAAATACTAAACAGTTAACTTACTTTTTTCCATCAGTCTTGTTTTCATGGAGCTTTCATCTTGTGTTCTCTTTCTGAAGTTTTGCATCAGTGTAACGAAATGTATTACAATAAAAAAAGGCAAATGTGACAGGATTCAGATCCCACACAGAGCCAATCACAAAATATTTTGATTTCATTCATCACTTTCTGAATTATTTTTTAATTCTGCTGTGTTGACTCAAAGATAAATCTATAATGGCAGATCCTGATTAGGTTGGGATTTCTTAATTAACACATACTAAGGTAGATTTTTCCATGTGAGCAGTGCAAACCTTCCCCTTTGCCTCCAACAGCCCCCCCCCCCCACCCCCTCCACCACATGAAATTCATAAAACCAATTTTGTTTATCAGTTTCTTTGGGTGTGAAGGTGGCAGTGTGCGTAAACACAATGCAAACACACATACCACACCACAGTCTCTGGCTGCCAAAGCCAGAATGTGAGCAGCAGTGCAAGATGCTCATAGTCTTGCCTTGGCAGCCAGAGATTGTGGCCACATCTGTGCACGTTGTATTGTGTGCTGTCTAAATCTAATGAAGACCTGTTTAGCTGAAAGCTATGTTTGGACGTCTTTTTGTTGTGCCTATGCAAATCAGTGACTCCATTATGTGGTGGGTAGCAACTATCCTTTTCATAATACTGTCCAATGTAAATCTGCCTCTCTCATTGCTGTGACAAGACAAAGCAATCCAGATACAGTTACTGACATCACTATTATAAACCAAACAACTGCTTTTGTTGTTTAACCAGTGCTCGATTTGCGATGGTATGCCATACCGATACCTCTGGTAAGTCACAGTACTGGTACCGCTTCTTTTTTACAAATCAAGCACTGGTCAAAACTGTTAATACTTGTTTTATTTCTTCAAGATCATGTCACACCAAAAGGTGAAACGAAACTGAACATATCTAGAAGAAACAGTTGTAAATAAGTGTTATTTTCATAGCCCATTATGTACTCTCACAGTCTGATCAATCTAGTTACAAGCAGAGGAGAGGTGATGTGTGGAAGGAATCAAAGAAAAAGAACTAAACACATACCAAATAAGAAGCTGTGTATCACTGTAGAATGTGTTAAAATGGATTCATTATACCTTTGAGCACATATTAAGTTGTTAAATGGCGAACTTATAATCAGCTAATCTGATCATGTATTGCATCCACATTGCAACTGGGCAGCTGAAGATAGTGATGCTATAGATTTACTGACAGTCATTATGTAGGTGCATGTTCAAGGCATTAAGCATTCTAATAGCACCTACGAATTATATACATTTACTAATGTGGCTTGACATAAATAAACCATGACAATTTCAAAAGAATAGAAATTTATTCTACTCATTCATCATATTCTCTACATCCCACCAAGAAGGTAAACAAGAATAGAAACTTCTTCTACTCTGCCACCAAGAAGGTGAACCTACAGGAAGCAAGTGAAGGTAAACACTGACAAAAGACAACCAAACATTGCTTAAGCTGTACACTATATTAAGAAGAAACGATCACAATACTGCTGAATGCTAGTTCTGTTTATGCCAGTTAAACATGTTCTAGTGTATTAGAAAGAAAGCTGCTGCTACTTCAGTTATATTAGTTAGCTTATAAGAAACGTAATATTTACTTCATTAAACAAGTATTTTTTCGAAGAAAACAGTAACCTAAATATGTAATTACGTAGGACAGTTTACAACCCACTACCTGCCATCCATCTGACAAAAGACTGTCAAACATAGCTTTCGGCTAAACAGGTCTTCATTAGATTTAGACAGCACACAACACAACACATAAACGCAACATGCAGAGACTGTGGTAAGGTATGTGTGTTTGCATTGTGTTTACGCACATTGCCACCGGCACCCAAAAAGAAACTGATAAACAAAATTGGTTTTATGAATTTTTGTGTGATGGAGGGGGGGGGGGGGGGGGGGGGTTGGAGGGAGAGGGGAATGTTTTCACTGCTCACATGGAAAAATCTACCTCAGTATGTGTTAATTAAGAAATCCCTACCTAATCATGGATCTACCATTATAGATTTATCTTTGAGTCAACACAGCAGAATTAAAAAATAATTCAGAAAGTGATGAATGAAATCAAAATAGTATATGATTGGCTCTGCGTGGGATATGAATCCTGACACATTAGCCTTTTTTTGTTGTAATACATTTCATTACACTGATGCAAAACTTCAGAAAGAGTACACAAGATGAAAGCTCCATGAAAACAAGACTGATGGAAAAAAGTAAGTTAACTGTTTAGTATTTCAAAAGTAATCACCAGAGCTGTGAATACACTTATGCCCCTGTGAGACAAGATGGTCAATTGCTTCATGGGAAAATGTTTGCAGTGTTCTACGAAACCATTATTCTATCCATGTGTGCACCTCTTCGTGTAAACCAAATGAATGGCCAAGAATGTTTCTTTAGGGCTCCAAAAATATGGAAATGTGAAGCCTTCCCAGACAAAACTCAGCAGCATAGTTTAAGCTACCTGCCAATAAAATGCTGGCAAGGCTGTATAGAGTACGTTGTAGAAGTTTTGCTGCAAAACGTGTTCTCCATAAAGTCCCAATCTCTCCCCATGTGATTTCCATATTTTTAAAGTGCTGAAGAAAGACATTCATGGCTGTCCCCTTGCTTCAGATAAAGAGGTGTGTGCCTGGCAACATTTTTCCACAAAGGCATTGACCATTGTAAGGCAATTACAGTGGAATAAATGTGTTAACAACTATGGCAAGTATTTCAATATATAATGAATCATTTACTTACTTTTCTCCACCTTTTTCGTATTAATTTGACTGACCTTGTACACTGCTCTCTTAAGTTTGCTTTTGTAGATCTGTGTACTATGTATACAAGTGCTCCATTATTATTTAACACCTTTTTTTTTTTAAATACCGTGTTCCCCTCAGAAACTTGCAGCTGTGTGCTGGGTTGGGTAGGTTTTTACAATACATCTCGATTATCTACAGTGCTAAAGCAATAACAGTACCTTCATAAACACTGATTGCCATGCACAATTTTGGATTTGAGAACTGTACACTCACTTTTTTAAGGTGGGGGGAGCATAATATATAATCCACTTGTACAGATGAGGAACTTGAAACTTAGCAAGTTGGAGTAACTCCATTTGCAATAAATATACTCTTTAGATAACTTTGTTATTTCTTTTTTATATTTTGCTGGTAGTAGATGTACCACATTTACATAAAGCACCAAAATTCCTATTTAGGTCATGTTTCAGTAAAATTCATTATCTATCAGTTTAACTGAGTTTTTCTAATGCCAACACTGTATGTGTTCTTTTAAGAGAAATATTTAATTTGCTTTATTCAGAAGCCATATGCTCAGGAACACAGAGGCATACCGACAATCCTTCTTTCCACTAACAATACGAGACTGGAATAGAAGGGAGAACTGATATAGGTACTCAAGGTACCCTCCGCCACACACCGTCAGGTGGCTTGCGGAGTATGGATGTAGATGTAGATGAACATATTGTGAGCTAACAGTTGTTTATTTCCAGAATGACATAAATTATTTGAAAGCCCTCATTTCACTCTATCAGTAAACATTTTATTATTTGTGAAAAGTCTCTAACTAAAATGTGATTCATAATTAAAGTTTCCACACCCAGGAAATAATATTGTTATTTGGACCTTTAAGTATGTTTATAAAATCATAGGTATAGTTATAATTTTCTTGCTGTAATTTTTCTGAACTAGAAAATAGCTTTGGTTATCAGAGTAATTTGACACTTAAGAGATTGAGACAACTACTATCCTGTTAAATTTACAAGAGGCTTGGTAAATTCCCATGGCAGTGCACATGAAGTGAATAAAATAATCTGCCCAAAATTTTTTTAATTTCCCAATCATCTATCACATAGATAAACCAAATTATTAGTTGATTCCCCATAATATCATTGCCTCTAATTTCAAAATTGTTCTCTTTATTCAACAATATGAATTTAGGTCCTAGTAATCGTTACAGTAACTTCTCTATGGCAGAGTCATGATTAGCTATTTTCATCTTAATATCTCAATGTAAAAAGCCATAGAGTGCACTCATCCATTCCACATTTCAACGTCAAAGTCACTAATATGAGCAGCTCTTACTGTTACGGTCACTGGTTGTAATTATTTAATGAACTTGTTTGGAAAATCTGTCTGTAGTCATCCACATAACTTCTCTGTGTTAAAGTGTTAGTAAAGCTTCAGTGACTGAGTTCTTTCAGATGCTATTTTCTGAAGATTTACTTTTTTGTAGCCTGGGATGAAGACTTTGCCATGGAAAGAACCTACCACTGTTTAGAGTTCATGTGTAGTAGCTGACTTGGTCTATTTGAACTATAAAAATAGTGATAGCAGAAGTAATCTTCATCATTGTGTGTTTTGGCACTAAGAAATGTGAAGTAATCTGCATTATGAAAGAATATCAGCAATATAACCAGGTCAGTAATGTTAAATGGTGTGGTTAGCTTTTCGCTGGGCAACTGTAGAATCCCTAATGATGATGAAAAGCTTCCTAATGGCGCAATAAACATAAAATGTGGCTACCCATACAACCAAGTATGGGAGAAGTGCACATTACGAAAAGCATTTTGTTTGACTTCCTTTCCAACTGGAAAAACAGGTTGCTCAAAACTGCAATACTAAGTGCTATACTGTACAGTGCACTCATTGACACTTGAAGTGTTTGTTTCCATTTCGTGAAGTAAACAAACTGTACGAGGAATGAGTCCATTTTGTAAATATTTCTATTCTTCCTATACAAGATATGACTGTAAGAGTTACTGTTAAGTCAATTATAAGTTCATCAGGCAAATTTAGGAAAACTAAAATTACAAATGGGGGATAGATACCTATACAAAGTGTTAATATGCATATCTTACAATTAAATTATGGAGTAGTCTACATACTAATGCAATGAGTTTGTTGAGGCAATGAATCCATAAACAATAAACTCATTCCAAGTACAGGAAACCTTGGCTAATTGGTGTTATACTGCTGAAGGCAAAATAGAATAAATAAAAAAGTACATGAAACATTTCACTGCATTTGCATAACTTTCAGGATTAAAATTGTCTTTCACAGATGAATAATATTGAATTCAGTTTGTGTTAGTCAAGAAAATTTTAATTAATTCGGGGAGTAGCATTATAGCACTTGGATTAATCATAATTCCTTCCTTTGGACAAAATAGTAGTATGTTCTAATAATAGTATTTCTTTGGGTTAATACACACAGTAACAGAACACTGCTGTTGTAAATGAGAGCAGGAACACTTGCACCAGATCTAAATCCACAAAGGTGCTATCCAGCATAAATGTTTCATGATATGTACCTAAGACAATGAGTTACAAAAAAGGACTCTGGGTTAAGTAGGTATAATCTTGTGTAGGAAGGACCTCATGTCAGGACATGATACAAGAAAACATAAAAAAGGTGTTTATTTTCACAGTTACTTTTTATTTTCCATGTACCATTAAGATTAATCAAATATGTGTAATAAGATACCTGATCACAATACCATTACTTCAGACACACAAAAGTTTATGAATAAACACAAGTGGTAGAACAGCCTGCCAAGATATTTTAAGAGCAGTAACTGAAATTTTGTGAATAAGCAACATGGATTGTGAACTTCTCAGTACTGTATCACATAATCCAAAATAAAAGAACTGTGATTGTACAATTAAGAGATAGCAGAATCCAAAAACTGAATCCTACAATCCTGTATGTGGCACCAGTTGCACATCTGTTGCAGTAAACTATGCATTAAATCATGATCTCAGTTTGAGATATCACTATGAGTGATTGACACTTACAATGAAAATGTAATTGTGTGCATTTTATGTACTTAGGTAGAACTGACAAAAATTGTTTGTGTAAACATTGTGAAATCCCACATGTGAAATGTGAACAACAATATTTTCGAGTCATTGGTGAATCTAGAAAATGGGAAAAGGAAACTGAGCAGGTGCGAAAGAGAGAGTGGGAGCATGCTGGGACATAGAAGAGACAGGATAATGAGCTACTAGTTGCAGCATCTGCAGGCTATGCTGGGGCTGTGGGGGAAGTTGAGTAAAGTAGAGAAGGGAAAAGGATTCTGCCAGTGTGCTGGTGGGGTAGAAGGTTGTGTAGGGTTGGAGTGGGAGCAGGGAAGGTTGAGATCAGGGTGGTGGTATGGGTGGAAAGAATCCACTCAGTGAAGCAGTTATTGAATTCAAGCATATCACATTGGGTGGCTTGCTCGGCAAATGGGTGATCTAGTTGTCTCTTGGCCTGTTTGGCACTGGCCATTCATGTGGACACACAACTTGGCAGTGGTCATGACCATGTAGTATGACAGAAAGTGGTTGCAGATAACTTAGTAGATCACATGACTGCTTTCACATTTGCCCCTGCCTTTCATGGGATGGAAGATGCCAGGGATAGGACTGAAGCATGTTGTATGGGTCAGGTTTTGCATCTATTACAGGAGAAGCCCCATGGGACAATTGGTTCAGAGTGGGGGTGGAATAGGGCCAGACAACGTGTAATTTGGGTAGGCAGTGGAATACGTCTGTACATGTGTGTGTGCGGGTGGGGGGTATTTATCATTTCAGGGCATGATAGGAGTTAGTCGAAACCCTGCCGGTCTCTGAAGTATCATTATTGAACCCTGGCGATGACAGAACAATTGTTATGAACTATCATCAATGCAGTTCAAGTCATCCAATCTTAGCATTTTAAGAAAACTGAATTGTGTGGTTGCCTTAGTCTTAAATCAGTATTTATGTCTCCAAGAATATATATCCTTTCCTTAGACCATTTTGCAAAAAATAAGTAAATTTTACTCAGGGACTGCCCAAATGCTTCAATATTAATGTCTGGCATACAGTAAAAAAAATATTGTTACGATTTGTAACATGGGCTATAACAGTGCAGCTGCTTCCATTGCATTTTTTAGGCTTGTATCATCCACACTAAGGACACTGTATTGCACAAGTACTGTAAGCCCACCAACCTGATTTGTGTAGTCTCTTCTATGATGCCTCACCTGTAGCACATCATTCTGAAATCATGAAGTGGAAAACCTTAATGAGTTCAGGATGGTGTTTGCTCAAAAATGTACACACCACCACAATTCCCGTTTCACTTTTTCATATATTGTTTTCATGGTCCCATTGTTGGATGATGACCAATTTCTTAAGATCATATGAAAAAAAAGGACTACTCAGGATAGACTATAATTATTAACAATAATTTGGTTAGTAAAAAGTGTAGTGATCTAGGACTTTGGAATAGTATATGGAATCATTTTACGCATCTGCAGTGGCACTAATACGTTTATGGGTACAAGTGCAATACTGAACATTGTGGGAGATTACACAATTTTCATAACTAATGGCTCAATCAGTTAATAAAGTAAGACATCATGTGCATAAAAATTGGAGTAACAGAAGTACAGCAAACAGAGATGACATCCAATATGCATAGAGTCAAAATTTTTCAATGTAAAATGTGTTTACATCTGAACATTATTGATAATTATCTTGTAATTTACTTTTTCCACACAATTTTAACTATTTTAATGAAAAGTAGGAACCCTAGTCTTTACAATCAGTGGTATCATCCTTACCAAATCTATTTATTAGCTCAAAATATTTTCACTGCTATTTACTATTGTAAAAATTGTAATCAGACATAACTTTTAATTAACATGGTTTTAAACAAGACTAATTGTATTTTTGCTGTTGGGTACTGAGCCTACAACTGTACTAATGAAATGTGAACTAAATAACAAATGGGCAGATTTATGCCCACATAACATACAAATATTACTGAAAATCAGAACCAAAAGACACCCAGAGACAGAAAAGAGAGAAAAAATTATTGGTAGCAGTTGGGGTGTAATTAGAGCAAGTGGTGGATGCCAGCTCGATATGCCGCAGTATGCCAGGACCATGCCCTGTGATAGGTACAGTTGTAGCTTATCTTCACTGAGCCAGTGTTATTAACACATAATGTAGTCTTCTTGCTTACACCTAACAGAATACTAAGAATACCAATTTTATTTTTTAATGACCTGACATTTATATATAAGAGTAATCATGTGTAAAGGTGGATTCTTAGGCAGCAGCACATCATTGTCTTCACTTTATACATTGGTTTTCTGTTATAATGACATTGCATACATGCAACAGAAGCTACCTCCTCAATTGCATTGAATCCAGATGCTCCAAGCAAAGAAATTTGCTCAGAACCACCCAAAATAAAACACTGTTCCTTTCTTGTTATGGCAAACTTTAATTCAATGACTTCTTTGTTTTCATCCAAATTCTGTGTATTTGTTTTTTGCAATGTCCTACTAATATAACTGAACATTTGCAATACTGTCCTTTGAAAGAAATGTAATTGTTTCCTTTTTCATGGATTTGTGTATACATTTGTAGCAGTGACAGTAAATATGAAAACATAACCAAAGAATGTAATATTTAAATTTTTAGTCATTGCATGGTATATAACCAAACAGTGATATACTGAAGTCATGTAATAATACCAGTTAGGTCTTCTCAACTATTTATCATGAAATAAACTGGAACTATTTATTAAATGTGGATAAGAGACAGTATGACATTCCCCCAGTGCATTTTTTCTGTTTTTTTTTTTTTTTTTAGATTACATACAATGTATGTCATGCACTCACAAGATACTTGTTTGTTATCTCAAATGTGCTTTCTGAATTTACCTTGCAGTTCATTTTTATAACAAAAAGTGCACTAAATGTGGCATGAACATAGACATAATGTTGCTGTACAGACCAATATGTTACATCTAGCTCCAAATAGCTTGGCACCCACACAGCCCCAGGTGTGTCTACCTTTTTGTTACGTAGGAGTGACCATCTCAGTATGCAGTAATCTGCTAAGCAGTGTGCTTAGTACACTATCATCAGTTGCATTAATTGTTGAAAGGGTGATTTTCTTATTAGCCACTTCAGTCAGTTATGTTATTAGTCACACTGTGATGAACTGTCTGTATGATCTTTTGCAGACTCGCTAACTGTAGCTTAGGAGTTCTGGTTTTGAGTAGACCTTGTTCATTGAACTGAATCCCCCCTACCAGACAGAGCTCACACACAACGAAACCCCCACCACTTCCACTGTACCCACTCATACAATACTATCTGGACAGGTATGGGACAATACTTTACTCTTAACACTCTGCTTTTACATTCAGCTTGGCCACATGTAACCGAACTGTCACCTAGTCACCCTAACCTAATCCTCTGTTTACACTACAGATCAGTCATTGCAACAAAATGCCTATTCAATCTCGTTATGTCAATGTTCATTTAGGGTGATAAATTAGGTATTTACACAACCTGAAAATCAATTAGCATAAGAATAAAGCATCTGAAATGTAGTGTTACAGAAGAATGGTGAAGATTATATGGGTATACCGGATAACTAAATAGTTGGTAGTGAATAAATCTGGTAAGAAATTAATGGCACAACTAAAAAATGGGACTGACTGTTGGGACACATCCCAAGGCATCAAGGAATCATCAAGTCAATTTGGTACTGGAGGGAAGTGGGTGGGATAAAAATTAAAGAGGTGCACCTAGGTGTGATTGCTGTAACAGGTTCAAATGGATGGAAGTTGACCCTTATAACAAAATGTAATGGAAGCTGTGCTGTATAACAAAATGTATCCAAGTTTCCTGAATAAATTAATTGCAGTTGCAGCCAATCCTTTTATGTGTGATATCCTCATGGATTTGTGCATCAGTACAAATTGTCACGATTGCTTCTGAAGGGTATCAAATATAAATTTGTATCATTATTATATTCCATTATTACTTTCATTTAACTATTCTCAGTTCCAATATTTACTATCAACAAACATTTGATATAACAGTCAGTCGATGTAGACCCATTTATAACATGGTTCCAGCATGTTCAAGAAAGTATTAAAAAAAAAACATCTGAACAGCCCTTGAAGGCCCAACGATACTGACTGGCTGCTGTGTCATCCTCAGCCCTTATGCATCACCGGGTGTGGATACAGAGGGGCATGTGGTCAGCACACAACTCTCCCAGCCATTGTCAGCTTTTGTGACCAGTGTCACTACTTCTCAGTCAAGCAGCTTCTCAATAGGCCTCATAAGGGGTGAGTGCACCTCGTTTGCCAACAGCACTTGGCAGACCCGGATAGTGACACATCCAAGTGCTAGCCGAGCCCAACAGCTCTTAACATTGGTGATCTGACGGGAAGTGGTGTTACCACTGCAGCAAGGCCACTTGCCTAAAATAATATTGGTCTCATTTTTTATTGTGTTCTGATCAAAGGAAACTGGGGCGCAATTGTCTTCCACATGTTCCTACGTGTATTACATAACTCACAGACTTCAGCAGGTTTACACAAAAAACATTAAATGCAAAATAATTTTTAATCATTATGGGCTCCAAATATTTATGTTTCCTGTGTAGTATTATCACTCCTAGCAGATTTGTATGTTTGCAATATTTTTTATTTCAGTGTTACAAAATCACGGATTAAAAAAATTGGCTATTTAGAAATTGCTTTCCCACAGTTAAAGAGTATTAGATATGTATTTCAACACAGGAAGCAGGCTGTACAGGATACTCCCTCAAGGCAAAATTCCCATCCTTTGGCAGTACTTTGTCAGTGGTGTTACTGATGCAATATACCTTATGCCCTTGGTCCCTGCAAACCAAATTGAACGTGGAACATTAGACAGTGAATGCCAGTGTAATAAAATCTCAATCAATACTGTAATGTTTAATACAATTATAACTCCACATTTTGCTCATCTTTACTCTCGGTGCATAATAAATCTCTAAAAATGTAATTGTAATGATCACATTACCATGTGTAGATATGCTATCAACACTGTGCAAATTACAGTGAGTACTGTTATTTGCTAACAAGAATAGACACTACATTAACCATTGTTGATTAGCATGTTTATGACTTTAATGAAGAATAGAAGCAAATTCATCAGAAAATGAGGCGTTAATTAAAGAAAAATTTTTATACACACTTCAGAATAAGACTGTAAAACTGCACCCAAATAATGGCCACAAAGTATGAAACTCAAGAAATGTACCAAGAACTATTCTTCACTTGCTGATAGGAAAAATAAAACTACCTTAAATGTGCACATCGTAAGATATTCATTTTACAAATCTTATATATTTTACTTAACATCCCATGATTGGAATACAGTCATTTTTTGAGCACTGCCGTAACATACTCTTCCAGCCCATGTATCTTAAATAAGCCAAAAATCTGTAGTCATTCTTAAAGCACTTAATGATGTCTTCTGCTGTATTTTACACTTATTCCTCAAGCATGCAGCATCAGTATTTGGGCATAGTCTGACACTGTTGAGACAATACTCAGTAGTTGAAGTGGATGGGGTAACATCTGTGAACGATGTAACTTCTCATGTTTAGTTGTGGGAACAGTCTTTTGTTTATTTTATAAAGTTCTGTCAAATCATATTTAAAATAAGACACCTCTTTTAAATTACATATTTCTAGTTCATTAATATGCTGTAGGTGAACATAGATTTGATGTATTTACAACGAGAATCCTCACATTCACTGACGTACTTCATTGGGAATCCTATACAATTTCATTGTGAGGAGCATACGATCTGCTGAGTTGGAAGCAGCCTGGCCCCTACCGAAGGAGGCTTGCCACCTACTGATTGCCCACCACTGGCGAGCACAAGCAGAATCGTGATTGATGCAGGTCAGTGCACAAATGAGAGACTGACACCCCAGGTGGACATCTACAATGATCACTCTGATACGAAAGGCAAAAACGTGATGTTGGTCAACTGCACAACCTAAGAGGATAGAGTCAGTTCAATGTGAACAGCGAAATTGACGAAACAGTGGTAACTGATGAAGTAATGCAATACAAAGGGTAACTGGCACAGCAGGGAGAACTGAATCATTATATTAGCAACTTCGAAGAAGATAAAACACACCAAAGACTGTGTCATCTGTGCAACACCATGGCAGACCATTTTGGCTACAATACTGGAAAGGAAAATATTAGTCCCAGCTAAGGCTTGCCAATTTTCTTATATTATTTTATTTAGCTATACATGTACCACATATAAATTCATTGTTCTTGTCTTTTCTTTAGCTATAGGTATTATTTGTGTGTAAAATTTGTAACAGCAACCTAAAGAAATAACTTACAGTGGGAAGATTGAACACGAGAAATTACCCGCTTTTTGCAAGAAAAGGGATATAAATAAAAAAAATAAAAGTTTTTAAAACGTATGGCTGGAAAGGGTAGTTAGCATGCTGTCAAACTGCTTGCTCCTCCCTCTGAAGGAGGGGGGGAGGGGGGGGGGGGGTAAGTATGGTAATGTCCTTACCTTGAATTTTGTGGGGGCTTGGAAAGTAATGGAGCGATTTGTGTTTGCTAATATCAATAAAAGTAAGATACAGTGTTAAGCCATGTTGTTAATGACATGCCATACCCATGGTTCTAAATTTGTGTTACTAGGGGAATATAGTTGATAGTTATTTATCTGTGTTATTTCTTTGAGATAACATTTTTTTTAAAAAAACAGTTAAGAATAATAAATGGACAACCTGAAGCTTGCTGCCCTTCTTATAGCCCAGGCAAATTAAGAAAAATAGGGGAAATAATTTATAAACTTTTGAAACTTTAGGAAAATAGTCAAACTGGATGTAGTGGTGAGAAACAGAAAAGTTCCCTCACCTAGTGGGTGAGTGTCTACCTCCACCACCCCTTAATTCAATTTTTTGTCCTTCATTTTTCTGTTTTTATGAAAAACAGTTAATCTTTTGAAGACATCTATTATGACAACAAATATTTATAGTGAAATTCTGTTCAAAGAAGTTCATATGCGTGTTTTAACCAAGATAAACACATTAGGATTACAGGAGGCCACTCACTGAAAAACAGAAGTATTGAGTTGTTGATAGTCACAAACAAAAGAAAGAAAACTTGCTAGCTTTAAGAGTTATCCTTTGATGAGCTAGACTAACAAAAACAAACACTCACTCTCTCTCTCTCCCTCTCCCCATGCTGACAGTGTAAGTGCTATTTTGATTTTGTGGCAGATGAGCTGATTGCGGTGTGGTAGTGTCAAGCAGGGTGGGTAGAGGGAAAGGAGGTGGAAGGGCAGGGAGATCGTGTAGTAGGTAGCTAGTAGCTCGGACGGAGATGGCCAGTTTGCCAGCTAGGGATGTGGGAGGGAGGGGTGGCAGGTATATGAGCTGGCACAATTGTAGCAGTCAGTGGGAAGGGGCACATGCTGAAAGCAATTTAACTTGGGAGGTGTGACAGGATGGAGGGGACAAAAATTGTTGGGTTGGGGATGTGAAGACAGCAGGTTACTGTAGGTTGAGGCCGGGATAATTTCAGAAACACAGAATATGTTGAAAGGATAATTCTGGTCTGTGTGCTTCAGAAGAGCTAGTGGTGGAGGGGAGGATCTATATAATCTGGGTTGTGAACCAGCCATTAAAATCAACAATTTTATGTTCAGCTGCACATTGTGCCACAAGTATGGTCAACTTTCCTTTTGGCCATAGTTTGGTGGTGACCATTCATCCTGGTGGACAGCTGGTTGATAGTCATACAATACAGAAAGCTGTGCAGTGGTTGCACCAGAGCTGTATGTGATGGCTGCTTTCACAGGTGGCCCAGCCTCTGATGGGGTAGGATAAGCCAGTGACATGACTAGAGTAGTAGGTGCTAGGTGTGTGGATGAGGCAGAACTTGTATTTTGGTCTGCCACATGTATATGATCTCTGTAATAAGCAGATGAGAGTGGGAGTGGCACAGAGATTCAGTAGGATGATGTGTAGTTTGGGTGGACAATGAAACACCACTTTAGGAGGGGTGCGAAGGATCTTGAGTAGGATGTTGTTCTTTCAAGGCAGAAAGAGAGATAAAGACCTGGTGACGATATGGTTCACTTGTTCCAGTCCAGAGTAATATTGGGTGATTAGGGGGCACTCCTTTTAGCTGATTCATGAGGATGGTGGGAGGATTGCAGGCGTGTGAGGATATGGCAGTGGAAATTTGTTTGTGGACAAGATTGGGGGAATGTTGCTGTCTGCAATGGCCTTTGTGAGCCCTCCAGCACACAGGGCAAGAGAGTTATCCTCAGAGCAGATATGTCGTCCACAGGTGGCTAAGCTGTAGGTGGGGGAATTTTTTTTTTGTGAGAAAGGGATGGCACCTGTCGAAATGTTGGTGGTTAGTGAGTTTGATGTTCACTGAGATGTGGATGGAGCCATCAGAGAGGTGGAGGTCAACTTCCAGGAAGGTGGTAATTTGTGTAGAGGAGGACCAGGTGAAGCAGATAAGAGAAATGGTATTGAGGTTCTGAAGGAATGTGGATAGGTTGCCTTTGTCCTGAGTTCAGATCATTGAATATTTGTGAAATGACTCCATAACTGTAATGTACAATCAATTTGTATTCGAAGCATTTTAATAGTAATTGTATCTCAGTCTGGGAGTCATTCATTGACTTTCTACAATAAATCCTACACTGAAAATTGGGATTTCTCTGAAGAATCTAGAAAATTGCATACTTCTTGCAAAGTGGCATCAAACTTGGTACCAAGAGTGTGGTCCCCATTTCAAACCTTGGAGGGGTTAGACACTAATTTAGCATAGCAGTCTTTATGATAACAGTCTTCTACAGCTGCTGAACACAAAACATTGTTGATATGTTCAGCAACTTCTCAGCCAAAATCATAATTATATTTCTCTCCTTTCTCAGGCAGTGTGTGTTTCAAAATTAATTGTATCATTGCCATCAATATCTCAGTGAAACTCTTGTGAATGGGGTTCAGTGATCTGGAAAAGTGTTTAACACCAGCAGCCAGATGCATCAAAAGATGTTGCTGATGTCTCCCATCACAGCACTGCATAGCAGGAGAGCTATCAGAGAGCCATTGAAACCCTGTGGCTGCATCACGTTTACTGCAACAAATAAACTACAGTGGTACTATATTTTTGTTTGGTCATCAGCCTACTCAGTTACAGGTATGAGATGACCGTGTAAACTTTCACACAAGAGCCCCCCTCCCCTCCACCACACACACAAAAAAAGAAAAATCCCCTCACAAAAGTCTAGACATGGCACTCACCAGCCATACACCATGAAGTGAACTGTCATAACCATCTCTCAACCACATCATTTACATTTACAATAGCTATGGCCTAAGTTACACAATCAAGTCAGTGCCCTCAACTAGACATTTCCATTTCAATCACAGAAATTTTGTCATTAATATTATCTTGTTAAATACACAGAAGCAGAGTCTCTATTAAGAAGTTATTTTTCCCAAACATGTTTGCAGAAATAAGTAAATTATTGACCAGACCATACTAAACTGATGGATTTATTGCATCAGAAAACCTGAAATTCTCACAACCTTCACTCCAGAAGTATAAACCAAGTAAGTAATATAGCTGTATGATGTGTTACATTATTTTAACTCACAATATTATTCATCTAATACAAAAGAAGTGACTTCATTCTTGTAGGTTTATGTCCAAACCAGTTGATGGCCTCTGATTAAGAAATTACACCATTGCACTATGCACCTGATAAACAAACGAATTCACAGTCTTAGCAACAACCCATTTCATATTGTGTACTCTCTCACTGTAATATTACTGGAAACTAATTACCTATAGACGTACTGTCACTGAAGAAACAAATACAACACAACTGATTTTGGTTTTGCATAAATGGAAAAAATTTGCACAGACACTGGTCATTGTTGTGTGGAGAGCAGTTTTTGTACCAAGACTTCAGCTGATGAACATTGGAATGATCTCTTCATTGGCAAACTATTGCTCACTAGAAAGTGGTGCATTAACATGGAAATCTGTCTTGACAGATATTCGCAGTGCAAGACACTCCATCAGTTGTTGATTCTCTGCAAGCCTTCCTACACTTCACTGCAGTCTTCCAGCTTCTCAGCCTCCATACAGACAAATAGCCTCGCATAACTACTGAAGCTCTGGTTATGCAGTATTTCAATCTGTTGCAGTTACATGGAATTTCCATATTTTTTAACCTTGTTTGACTTATGCAGTATATTTTCCACCTTCATTTGCATTTTACGAAAATGAAAATCCATCATTCTGGCAGAAACAGCTGTGCCACATATGGCAGCTGAAGAAAATCAGGATAGGAAAGCAGATAAATGGAAATAAATAATAGCCATGAAATCAAACTTACTATACTTCAGTTGCCACTAAAATCTTTATTGTATATACATTTAGTTTGGGAATAATTCTCAAACATACTGATGAACAGAGACTGTCTTGAATTTCAATAAAGAAGAAAAGTTCTACTGCAAAACCACTTTGTGTAGTGTACGCCAACTTTTGGTCAAAGAATCTGTCAATTTAATATTAGTTTCAAATTTATGCATTGAACAAATTTCATCTGTTTATTTACTTTACTTATCACTAATTTAGTTTGAGGCAACATTCAGTTGGCCCCTACTCAGCCACAGATCTGATGCAAAAAGCCTTGAGGAAGATTGTGTCCATCTTGATGGAGACCACATAGTAAGAGATAAGCTCTGTCTGTAGACACCTGATAGTCTGTCCTTACTACTGTCATCATTGGTACATTAAACACTAATCTTCACACAATGGAAAATCCATTATGTAACAATGTCAATGTTATGAAAAGGGTAGTTGCTACTCACGACATAGTGGAGATACTAAATATATGTTGTCTAATTGTGGTGAATGCCTGTTTGGCTGAAAGCTTTGTTTGACAATCTTTGTTGTGCCTAACTGTGAATCAGCAACTCCATTATATAATGAGTAGCACCTATCCTTTCTATAATATTGTCAAACGATCTTCCATTTTTATTGCTGTGAGATGACAGGGCAATCCAGGTACAGTCAGTGTGACTATTTTAAACCAGACAGTTGCTTTTGTTGTTATAACCAGTGCTTGATTTGTGATGGTATATCATACTGATACAAAACCATTAAAACAATGTTTTAATACATTAATTAAAAAACAATCCATGGTAGGGCACAGTACTGGTACTACTACTACTTTACAAATCAAGCACTGGTCATAACGGCTGCTACTTCTGCTTGTTCAATTTCTTCAAGATCATGCCATATCCAAAATGACAAACCAGACAGCATATCTAGAAGAACTTAGTGTTCCTTTTCAGAGCCCATTTCGTACTCACACAGATTGATCAATCTGAAGTTACAAGCAGAGGAGAGGTGATGTGTGGAAAGAATCAAAGGAAAAGAACTGAACACACGACAAATAAGAAGCTGTGTATCATCAGCTGAGTGTGGCTCTGAGCATTATGGGACTTAACTTCTGAGGTCATCAGTCCCCTAGAACCTAGAACTACTTCAACCTAACTAACCTAAGGACATCACACACATCCATCCCCAAGGCAGGATTCAAACCTGCGATGGTAGCGGTCGTGCGGTTTCATACTGTAGCGCCCAGAACCGCTTGAGGACAATATTATGGATATGGAAGAGGATGTAGATGAAATGGGAGATACGATATTGCATGAAGAGTTTGGCAGAGCACTGAAAGACCTGAGTTGAAACAAGGCCCCGGGAGTAGGCAACATTCCATTAGAACTACTGACGGCCTTGGGAGAGCCAGTCCTGATAAAACTCTACCATCTGGTGAGCAAGATGTATGAGACAGCTGAAATTCCCTCAGACTTCAAGAAGAATATAATAATTCCAATCCCAAAGAAAGCAGGTGTTGACAGATGTGAAAATTACCGAACTATCAGTTTAATAAGCCACAGCTGCAAAATACTAACATGAATTCTTTACAGATGAATGGAAAAACTGGTAGAAGCAGACCTCAGGGAAGATCAGTTTGGATTCCGTAGAATTGTTGGAACACATGAGGCAATACTAACCCGACGACTTATCTTAGAAGAAAATTTAAGAAAAGGCAAACCTACGTTTCTAGCATTTGTGGACTTAGAGAAAGCTTTTGACAATGTTAACTGGAATACCCTCTTTAAAATTCTGAAGGTGGCAGGGGTAAAATACAGGGAGCATAAGGCTGCTTACAATTTGTACAGAAACCAGATATAAGAGTCGAGGGGCTTGAAAGGGAAGCAGTGGTTGGGAATGGAGTGAGACAGGGTTGTAGCCTCTCCCCGATGTTATTCAATATGTATATTGAGCAAGCAGTAAAGGAAACAAAAGAAAAATTCGGAGTAGGTATTAAAATTCATGGAGAAGAAATTAAAACTTTGAGCTTTGCCGATGACATTGTAATTCTGTCAGAAACAGCAAAGGACTTGGAAGAGCAGTTGAACGGAATGGACAGTGTCTTGAAAGGAGGATGTAAGATGAACATCAACAAAATCAAAACGAGGATAATGGAATGTAGTCAAATTAAATCGGGCAATGCTGAGGGAATTAGATTAGCAAATGAGACACTTAAAGTAGTAAAGGAGTTTTGCTATTTAGGAAGTAAAATAACTGATGATGGTCAAAGTAGAGAGGATATAAAATGTAGACTGGCAATGGCAAGGAAATCATTTCTGAAGAAGAGAAATTTGTTAACATCGAGTATAGATTTAAGTGTCAGGAAGTCGTTTCTGAAAGTATTTGTACGGAGTGTAGCCATGTATGGAAGTGAAACATGGACGATAAATAGTTTGGACAAGAAGAGAATAGAAGCTTTCGAAATGTGGTGCTACAGAAGAATGCTGAAGATTAAATGGGTAGATCACATAACTAATGAGGAGCTATTGAATAGAATTGGGGAGGAGTTTGTGGCACAACTTGACAAAAAGAAGGGACCGGTTGGTAAGACATGTTTTGAGGCATCAAGGGATCACAAATTTAGCATTGGAGGGCAGCATGGAGAGTAAAAATCGTAGAGGGAGACCAAGAGATGAATACACTAAGCAGATTCAGAAGGATGTAGGTTGCAGTAAGTACTGGGAGATGAAGAAGCTTGCACAGGATAGAGTAGCACAGAGAGCTGCATCAAACCAGTCTCAGGACTGAAGACCACAACAACAACAAACATACAAACAGTGAATCTTTGCTGAGGTTTCGAGGACAGATGAATATTCAGTATGTCTTCATCCTGTTCACATTGGTGGATGTTATGGAGTCAGAACACAGGTTCAGTAACATCCGACTGCAAACCCAGAACTTCATGGAAATTTCTTCACAACAAGAGAGACATGTAGGATCAATTTGCAGCCCAGCATAAAATTTCATGTTACCAATAGGTATTACATTTGTACCTAATACTGCTGATGTCTAACAGTTCACAGTATGTGAATAGATGTTGAGTGATTGAATATATTATAACGAAACATTCAACATTCCATGCTGAGCCAATAATAAAATATTTTAATTTCATATTTTACACAGATTTACTTTTGAAGAAATGTAAGCAACTCATTAAAAAAAAAAATATTTCATTCTACATCTACATCCATACTCCGCAAGCCACCTGACGGTGTTTGGCAGAGGGTACCTTGAGTACCTTTAGCGGTTCTCCCTTCTATTCCAGTCTTGTATTGTTTGTGGAAAAAAGGATTGTCGGTATGCCTCCATGTGGGCTCTAATCTCTCTGATTTTATCCTCATGGTCTCTTTACGAGATATCTATAGGAGGGAGCAATATACTGCTTGACTCCTCGGTGAAGGTATGTTCTCGAAACTTCAACAAAAGCCTGTACCGAGCTACTGAGCGTCTCTCCTGCAGAGTCTTCCACCGCAGTTTATCTTTCATCTCCGTAATGCTTTCGCTATTACTAAATGATCCTGTAACAAAGTGCGCTGCTCTCCATTGTATCTTCATTACTTTCTCTGGGTGGGGATGGGAGCAGGGATTGTGAACAACACACACATAAAATGGGACAATACAACATATGTAAAAGACATAACTCCTTTTGCAATAAGCAAATTTATTTTACTGAAGTTGTTTTTACATGCCATACCAAAAAAATCACATTCATTGCAACAGTAACTCCAACACAAGAGATACAAGTGTCATCCACTTCAATAAACATTATATGACAGTGGGTTTCCACAGTGGAATGTAAACTTTCATTTTCTTAAAGTGTATCTGTGATACTACTATTGACAGTGCCATAACATTAATATATTAACAGACACATTAACTTGGCACAGATAGTAAAATATAAGATAATGATCTTCAGTATACGCCATGGCCTATCCTTAGTAACCATCCCAAAAAATACAGGGTGGTGGCAGAGAACGTTTGGTTGTACAATCCTGTAGTTCTGCTGAGGTACTGGATTTGTGATGTGTTTCTGAAAATAAATCAAAGGTATACCAAATGAATTATGAAATACTTTTTGATAGAACCTGGCAGTATAGAAAAGATCAACATAAGTAGAATATCATTATATATAAAAACAAAGATGAGCTGACTTACCGAACAAAAGCGCTGGCAGGTCGATAGACACACAAACAATTTTAAGGTGAACCGGAAAGTAACTGGAGATGTGGAATGAAAAAAGGCGAAAAGGTGTTGGTTACAGCTGGGCTATGTTGGACTTGGGTTGGTAGACAACAATGTGCATAAAGGTTAGGTGGTTGTGTTGCCGCCAAAACACGTTAAAGGACGGAGAAATTCGGGAAAATTTCGAAAAAAACTGCGTGTAGTATATTAAAAGGAGTGGTATTGTGGTGGCAGATTATGAAAATGAGGCTAACAATTGTCTGGCGAAGAAATAATGGCTTTAAAACCTGTGGGAAGCGGCTAAAAATGATCAGTGATGTGGGAAAAACGGAAATGGAAATAAAGCGAAAGTTATTAGAACTGGCCGAAATGGTTGTTTAAAAGGTGAAAGGAGCTGTTTGTGAACTAGAAACGGTGGATATTATAGCGGCGGTAGTGCTGAAAGCGGCAAAAAAATTTTTTTGTTATGGTTTGGAAGTGGGTTACGTATTATTGAGTATATATATATAGGCGGGATAAAATAGTATAGCAGATTACGGTAAAAAGGAGAAGGTGAATACAAAGTGAAACTACTGGCAAAAACAGAAAGAGGAAAATAAGACGACAGAAAACATTTCGAAATGCAACAGTGACAATAACGAACGTAATTGTTGGATTCAAATTAATGATATCAATATAATAGAAGGAAACATTCCACGTGGGAAAAATTATATATAAAAACAAAGATGAGGTGACTTACCGAACAAAAGCGCTGGCAGGTCGATACACACACAAACATGTTAAAGGACGGAGAAATTCGGGAAAATTTCGAAAAAAACTGCGTGTAGTATATTAAAAGGAGTGGTATTGTGGTGGCAGATTATGAAAATGTGTGTCTATCGACCTGCCAGCGCTTTTGTTCGGTAAGTCACCTCATCTTTGTTTTTATATATAATTTTTCCCACGTGGAATGTTTCCTTCTATTATATTAAGTAGAATATCATCATTACATGTCAAATTACAAAAGTATTAAGTATGTACTGATTAGCAACATGAATTTTGTATGTAGCGTACACCACTCTGTCACCAATTAGATACAAATCAACATGTAATGAAGTACCCATGAGTAAAATCTTTCTACATCTGAACAAATAATAAGGTAGCAAATGCTGAAGCACAGAACCAGCTAATCTGATCACATGTTGCATCAAATTGTAAGTGAGAAGCTGGAGATAGACACTAGTATGTAATAACTGTCATTTCGTGGGTGCATCTTCAAGACGTTAAGCATTCTCACAGCACCTTCACAATACATACATTTACTAATGTGGCATGACATAAATAAACAATCACAATTTCCACTCGCCGGCAATAATAACATCACTGCAAATCAAGTATTCACCCAAAAATCAAGCACACAAAATTCTCAAAATTTAACAAAAAAATTACAAAAATGAAACCATTGGTGTTGTAAATCACACGTGGCCTATATATCTCTAATGTAGGCCTCAATAACAGTAACCAATACAGAACCAAAAAATCAACACAATTTTCACTTGACCTACATAGCTCCAACAAAGCCCTCAATACCACGAACCAACCACTCTAAAACATGGTGTTGCAAATTTCACTTCACCCTCTTACCTCAAACAAAGCCCTAGATACAACACTTCCATTTACTCTATCTAAATCAAAGTTCTCAGTACAACAAACCGAACCATGTTCACATGACTACTATCAGAAATGTATCCTAAACAATGATGGTACATCAGGACCCATGACACCTAGCAATAACATTCCAACAATTACTGAAGACTAACAAGGAAATCCCAAAATTTCATGAAAACTTTCACCACCACCAATTTCTATATACACAAAAAACTTCGCCCATTGCAACAAGCAGTGAGCTACTCATAAATATCTATATCATCTTCACCACAGAAGGAAAAAAAATTAAAAATAAATTAAATCTACAACCACAAGAAACACATGGCACTAATATTTCCAAACATAAAAATGAATCCCTCAGCTCAAATATGCAAATTCACAGTTACTCAACAGAAAGCCAGCACAAATTATTTCAGTACCAACATGAAACATTCAATTCATGTCAAACTACTCACTAACAAACATACAGCACAACAGAGAACCATCAAATACTACAACACAATCTACAAATGCACACAAAGACTCAAAAACCTCAAGGCTCACCATGACATTACAGGTCAAAGCAGATGGGTGTAGCATCAGCACCTGACCTTGTGTGAATAACCTGAAGTTAGCCTCAGGTAGGAAACAGAAATGAGGTAATGACTGCCAATTGGCAAGAAAACAGGACTACATTATCAAGAATGAAACTTAATTATTGTTGGAACATTTGTTCAGAGTTTGCATCTTTTTGGTACAACCCAAAAAGGCCAGCACTGCCTGCTTTCCACTTAGGAGCTCTTTCTCACTGTACTGGCCCACAAACAGAATACTTTTATTCAATCTATCCTACAGCATTTTCTTTCCAAGTAGCGAAGCTAAGATCTAAAAATTGTCCATTCTAACATACCCTAAACCATTTACTCCCTAATGATCCTTATGATTAATAATCAAGAGTGAATTTACTAGACACTGATTTGATTTAAGAATTTTCTGAATGTCAGGCGAGACATTCATATGAACCCTTACCTGCTATTTCGGCATCTTATTTTGCAAATGTGAATTTCCCACAGTATCTCTTGTTTTGCTGCATTTCTCTTCCTGTTTTTAGCGAGTTTCATCGCTATATACTTCAGTGACTAAAAATAAAGTCCAAAACTCCATTAATTAACATCTCAACATGTTTAAACGAGAGTTACATTTGAAGAAGCGTTCCAACAGCCAATACAACAGTACTACGTTGCATACAATACAGCTATGGAGCTAAATCTGCCGTTTATAACGATCATGAGTACAACACTACACGTGCGGCTTGAGTACATATGCCACAGTATTAAATAAATCATATATATTTATATTCTATGGGAAAATACGATACTCACGACAATCATTTTAACCGATCAGCCTGTTTGCCTCCCAGAATGCGAATGTATATTAGGTTTCCTGTTTTCTCTCCAACAAATTTGCGTTCCGTTTTTCGTCTCTTAGAATTCACAATACCACAAAACCTATTACTGAGTTACTACAAAAGTTCCACGCGACATCTACCGCCTGGACGAAAACAATAACAAACACAGATCTTTCTGCCCGCCAAAAATTTCGTCTTCTAAGACAATACTCTCAGCGCCTTCAACTGGATGTGGTAACTTCTGTGAACAATGTCACTTACTGTGTTTCGCTGTCGCTAGAGGCTAGTTCGTGTTAGTGATGGGCTAAACTGCGATTTTTCGAAATAAGTGATTTCTGTGAATGATACTTTTGAGTATCTGCTATTCTTAATTATGATTTGTCGCAGTTTTAGACAACCCATGTCGTGTATCCCTCCGCACACTACCACTGCGATTTCTGCTACTTCTGCTGTTCTGCGAATTCTCACTGCATGAAAAAGTTACATCTGTCCACACAGAAAATTGCATCTCAAAAAAACTGTCATTAGTAAGTATGTTTTACGTTTGTTCTTCCGTTGGCTTTAATTTTGTATTAAAGAAACAACAGTGAAAATATAAATAGTGTAATTAATGTGTAAGTAGCCATACAGTACCGTAATAAATCGTGTTTATAAAATGAATTCTAACATATTGTTACGTTCACAGGTATATTTCAGTCGCCCAGTAAAGTTATAACTCAAAATATCATTGTCAACAGATGTGGAGAATTTGCCACTGCGTCTTTAGACTGTCTTCGCCAGATGAGAGGTTAGTTCCTAAGCGTTTCGATGAACTTTATTACTAAAGTGAGATCGTTCTCGCAAATGTGAAACATACCCCATTGAGTGGCTTTCATTACAGCAAATATTAGCAATCTACTCTGTCAAATACATTGCTTGTAATTAGTGACAGCAAACATGTTTAAAAATCCTTGTGGTTTTGCAGACGCAGTTTCGACTGATTACTGGTTGCTGTACTTATCTAAACACAGCAAAGTTCTTGAGAGAGAATCGTGAAGATTCAAGACAGCTCTTAGAAGATTTGCAGTGTGTTTTATTGAAATTGTGCGATTTTAAAGGAATAATAAATGTCAAATACAGTAAATGAATAATGAAAACCTCATTTTACACATGTTAAGCCGTCTTATACCCGTAAATTTTCCACCACTTCTTTATTGGTAAACACTTATTGGAGAGTGACATGCCGCCCCCCTTTCGCCACAATCTTGATGTGACACTGACCTGTAACATATCCTGAAGTCTAATATGCATTTTGAGGCTGTTGATATGAAAGTGGGAAGCACAGATCTTCCAGTTAAAACAGGAATAGTTTAAGTGCACTTCTTGAAAGTAACACAGGAAAAGCTTACTTATGTAGGTGGTGGTAGTAGTGTCGGCAAAAAGTTCATGTGTGTGAAGTTGCCATGTAGAACACCAAGTGTAAAACTTTTCTCCAGAGTCTTGAACTGTGTCAGAACAAACGTGAGGCATTCATATGACTCAATACTATTGGTTTCATTTGATTACACTTATACAGGTATCTGAGTTCTGCTGTGTTATCATTGCAAATTCCTGTAGGCATGTGGAGTATTAACAAAAACTGTCATATTGGAAACAAATTCAAACACATTTGTTACGTTACTTGAAATTTTCAGTAGAAAAAGGCAATGTTGCTTTTTATTAATATAATGCATTCTGAGTCACAGCTCTGTTTGACCAACCATAACTGATGCTGAATGTGCATGTAGTCATATAATATGAAAGGCTTATTTCAATAGTGGTACAAGTCCATTACCTCCACTTTTCTGTCTATAATGTTTCTGAAATTAATGATCCAAACAAACAGAAAGAAAGGTTTATCGCTAGCAAGAAGCCATATGCTTGAATATTTGTGGTATCTCAACTGCAGAATTTTCAGCGCTCATTTAACTTTAGAACTCTGTACCTCAAAATGAACAAAAATGGACTTTTACCACTATTGAAATAAGCCCTTTATATGCTCACACAGCACATCGATCTCGTGAGATACAAGGCTCTCATAACGAAGTATGCACGTCGGTCAACAAATGACACTAGGAAAAGAATGTTAACTGCGCTTTTTAGTTGCTACTTGCGACTTCGTGTTCCGATTTGTCACAGAAATCGCAATTTGACTCGATAGCGAATAGTGTAGTACGAACTTTGGCCAACAGATCGCACTATAACTGAGCAATTTAGTTGCTACTTACGACTTCTAGCCGCGACTTGTCACTGAAATCGCAGAAAGCAGTACGGAATTTGGCCAACAGATGGCACACGGTGTTGGATGTGAAATGCTACTTGCAACTGCTAACTATGACTGTAATCGCAGTTAGATTCTATTGTGATATTTGTGACTTCTCAGTCACTGTGATTTCTAACAGATACGCGATTTTCTGCCCACCACTGCTTCATGTTCTGTGTAGTAGAGTTGGGCAACACGACTCTTTTTCCCGATTCGATTCCTACGATTCAATCTCACATTGCGAATCGATTCCTACGATTCGTTAACGATTCATTCTAGTCTGCGATGGCACGATTCTTACGGAATGCAAAAAGTTCTACATCTTACTCACAGATGGCAGGACATGTCTGAAATTGTCAATGGGCTTGGAATCGAACTGTGTCATGACAAGATATGCCAGAAATAGTTTATTTATGAGTAAATATGCATATGACGTTACAAGTCGATTTATACGTGTAATGCCTTAATTGATGAAAGGTCACGTTTGATTTGATTGCATCTATTGTTTTATTACAGTATGCCAGGGAAGAGGAGTCGATTTGTGTGAAAGGTGGTGCAAAATTACGTGGTATGCTAGTTTGGTTGTGTGGCTTGAACGTATCTAACTACAGACGTCTGTTTTATAGTAACTAAATCTAGCAGTGTGGGAGACGTGGTTTGGTTCATATCATCCTATGTTTTTCTGTGCTAAGATGTCTTTCCACGTCCACATCACCCTTGTAATTCACAACGCAGTTGACAGCCCTCCCACACAGAAAATTTTGCGTGCTGTAAAAGTAAAGACACCTATATACAGATAAACATAAAAACCATATATATTGTAAAATTGACTTTTTACGAAGGAATGGAACTATGTAGGTGAACTCAAAAAGCAACACCAGTCTAAATACAAAATTTCATCCAAATCGTTAGGACCGTTTTCGAGATACGCGAAATATACATAATCCAAGTGCTATTGCTCGTGTGTAAAGGTGTGTGTGTTTTGCATTGCATCTTCAACAAATAAGAGGTACGTATTTATTAATCATACTTGGATTTCTTGATTTTAATCGTGTGTATTGGGAGCTGTGAACTCGCCGTATATCGTTTCTGTCATCACTAGTTCGTGTATTACTCGCGCAAACAAAGCTGACGTCGGCGCGGTGGCTGACGGTAGCGATAGTAAATGTGAAATGCCTTTACGCTTGTTCCCGCCAGCCACCGCCAAGTGTCAGCTTGGTTTGCATGAGTAATATTACGGCCCACGAACTTCGTTTGTTTGTTCGGAGCTTCCTTTGTTCACACGCATCCTCCACTTGACTGCCATCTGGCGGTCGTAATCATTCGGCACGACTCGGCATGATTCGGAAGTTGCCTTCGAAGCATAGCGTACTAAGAATCTATGAATCGTTGGAACTTGGAATCGTCACGACTCGAAAACACCCAATCGTTCTTACGATTCTTTTGAATGACGAATCGTCCGAATGACGATTCGATTCTTACGATTCTTTATTTGGAGTCGTTCAAATGAACGACTCATTCACGAATCGCCACAACTGTACTGTGTAGTCCGCGGCAACCTCGTGGTGTTGTGGGAATTTGTGTGACATTCTCCAGGTAATTTGTAAGCGTTTATAAAGTGAAAACAAGAGTAAGTGAAGAAATGTGATTCACGAGTAAATTAACATAGTACTTAATTTCTACCACAGGAACAGTTGAGTTTGATGACTGTAATAGTTCGCGAATATCTTGTGATGACGCTGTGGTAGCTGTGTTTGAGGCTGCTGCATTTTTTTTTCTTTTTTTTTAATTTTTAATTGGTACAGAAAGATGAGATTTTATTCTGTACTTAATTGTGATCACATCACCTATAGTGTGCTTAGTGACGGTGTGTGAATGTTGTAATTCTCCAGGTTATGTTCATAACAACTAAATGCCTGAGTTGTTAGTGCTTGATTTTGGCCTGTCCGGTAAAATCGCTACGTGTATCTTTGTAAAGGAAACGGCTGAGAGGGTGACCTGTTCTCAGGAACAGTTTCTCTATACAGTGATCTCCATCATGTACTTCGTGACTAACGATAAAAGGCGGACAGTGAAATTCGAACATTGGCTATGTTAGTACGGTTATGTTGACTTACTTAGCAGTAATAATGATTGTGATGATAATTTTCTGTGATTTGATGTAGACATATAGCGGCTCCATATTTTAGGGCTAATGTAAGCATTTTTTTCAAGTGCCCACAGTTACTATATACAGCACATCATGTTTTGAGTATGTTCACATGAAAGGAAATGCTGTAATTCTGTTGCATTTTGTTAGTTTTCACTGTGCTTTGATTACTCGTGTCGTTAGTATTCGTCTAATCATGTGTAAATACCAGTTTGTTGTAGTGTGTGGGTTTTAATGGAGTTCTGTATGAGTACTGTAACATTATTTACGAACTGGCGAAATAAAAGGTACAGATTAACTGTAATTTGTCTAACATAAACCATTACATTTCATCAGAACTCAATAGCTCATTCATCACAGTTACAGTTAGCATGAAGTCGTTTCAGTAAATCAGTTTTGTTAGAAAATGCTAACCAATGTTTAATCTTGATGGTAATCAAGAATGAGAACTTACGTGTTGCAGTGTGCAGTCTAGGGTACAAGTATATGGTTTTCTTAAATAGCAGGTAAAGATTCTAAAATGATGATGCTTACTGTACTAAATTGAGCATACTTCCGTGAAAGAATACAGATGAAGGAAGTTTCAAGGTAATGCCTATGTTGGAAATGCATATTCACTTATAAACAATCCGTACGTCCGGATTTTCATCATGTCCCTATCACACTGAAATTAACACAATGAACCAAGTGTAGAATGAAATATTTGGTGTTATTAAGTAATATCGCTGCAATCTATAGACTGCCTTGATTGTTTGCAATGCTGAAGTTAATGCATGCACGCAAAATTGCACATCTACCATAATTGTCACTGCAGGACAGTATCCATGAGCCAGTGTTACAAAGGAGCAGTAGCCTAGCAACTTTAAATGCTCAGTTTCCAGTGCATGTTGCTTTATGATTGTTCTCACTCTTGATGACCTTAGAAATGTAAATGAGTTTATATAACTGAACACACTTTTCCTCAGCCACTTTCAATCTGTTTCCTGTGTAATCAGCCATTTACTGCATGCAATATATGAGTGAAAATACTGCCTTTGAGATATACCTCATGGTAACAGAAACTGAGTAAAACTTTTCTTATCTGATTGCTTTTTCTTTTCAGACTGTAGAACTGAAGCCATGGACCAGGAGCCAACTCTGTGGATAAAAAAAGAGGGAACAGATGAAGTACAAACTGAGTTATGCTTCATGGTAAGTGGCTTACTTGTATTTCTTAAGTGTTTCGTTAATTTATGTGTGTATTATGATGTGTGAATACATACAATTGATGTCATACAGCTGGAAACATGAATAATTTTGTTTTCTGAATTGATGAACTTTCAGTCTTAAATATGACATTTTGCACAGAGCATTGAAGTAAGCCTTGTATTAAACCTCACATAGAATTGAGGAAGGGTTTCAATTTAATGTTCAGTAAACATGGAAAACTTTTTTAATGCACAACCCAATTATACTGATAAAGTGGTTGCCATAAGATTGGTATATTCTGCTCTGATACGCTTCTTTTAAATGACAACCTAAGACAACTTAAGAATAACTGTGACTATAGTGAATGAATGTTAGGAGTGTCATTAAATTTGTAAATGGTATGGCGGCAGTTAACGAATTATTGCAGTGTATCGTGATATGGAATGAGAATTGTAATTTATTTATTGATGTAAAATAAAAGGTTGACCGAAGTATCCGATCCCACCTGTCGGCTTTGACCCATGACGTAAGGCTGTTGTGGTGTGTGACATCACGACTTAGTGGAATTTAGCTCATGAGAGTGGCGTGTTTGTAGTTATTGTTTTGATGTGATCGGTGGTCCTCTGTTGTGTGTTTACGTGTTGTGTGTTAGGTGATGTGTTTGGTTTAGTTTGCATGTGTGGCACGTTTATAGGTGGTGTATTGTTGTGGTCAGTGGTTCTTTCTGGTAGTGTGTTTATGGGTAGTGTGTTACATGGCGTATGGGGTTCATTTGCGTGGTAGCATTGCACGTGTGTGGTATCGGTAGTGCCTGTGCTTTCAGCGGAATATTTTTCAGTGAGTTAACAATTTTGGTTTTGCTATGTCGATGTTATCGTAGTTTTTTCTGTTCATCATATGTGAATTTTGGTAAATGGCTTTTTTTATGTCTTTGGTAGGAATGAATATGACCGACAAGGTCAACAGTTTTCAATTGTCAGCGATGATGGGGGACAGTGCGTTGCCTCTAATAAAATTTCTTCAACTATTCAGAGTTTCGGATGAAGTTGTGAAGTGTTCAGTGTGTCGTGAAGAAATGAGGCTTACTAAAGTTCCGGCGTCTCAGACCAGGGAGATGTCGTAAGGATAACAGGTCAAGGGAAGTGTTTCATTCCAATTTTCTTGGTTTGTTGTGTTTTTTGAGGTAGTTATGATTGTGGACGTGGTTGTAGTTTTGGGTTTTATGATTTGGTATTGTTAGTATCTGTTGACCTATATAGGTCAAGGGAAGTGTTAGATTCCAATTTGTGGGATTGGGGGCTGCAGTTGATCTATATAGGTCAAGGGAAGTGTCAGATTCCAGAGGATAATTTGGGGAGTTTTGTTTTGTCGGTTTTTTCGTCATTTTGTGTGATTTGGTATGGTGGTGTGTGTCTAAATTTGTTTATATTTACTTTGTTCCCACCCAAAAAACCCCCAATTTCCCACGCTTGTCACATTAGTTTCATTAGGTTTTTTTGTGGAATGTGTGTGTGTGTGTGTGTGTGTGTGTGTGTGTGTGTGTGTGTGTGTGTGTTGGTTTTTCAATGTATATTCGTGTTCGTGGCCATGTTTACATAATGATGTCATAGGTGCCATATTGAAGTCGTAGTTTTGACATCGTGGGTCAAAGCAGACGGGTGGAATCGGACGCTTCTGTATTTCCAAAATACATTAATTTGTAAATACACATGGTCACTAATCTGAGAAATACATTTTGTTGGCTTTGAATATGTGAACAATATGTAAGTAGAACTGTCAGCAGTAAAGTTAAATTTCAGACAAATATCACATGGAAGCATAAATTGTTACACAGCAGAATGAATTTGTATGTTGGTAGCGAAGTTTTGATGGAGCCATGTGGTTACACATAAAATATTGACAGGTGTGTTCATAACCACTTTCTGTGTTTGCTGCACATTGTTACTCATATCATTTGTGAAACGGCCACAGTGTTCAAGTTACTGGTGTAAATAATCTTACATATACATGTCCCTTAAAATCTGATGCAGTGCAACTGTTTGTAGGGTATTCAGCCATCAGCAGGGAAACAAATTCACATGGTGCCACTTGTATTTTTATTCTGCCAACCAGAATTGAGGGTACTGACACAATCACACAAACTACATGTGTACTGTCTGTGCTGAAAAAGTCTGCTTCAGCATACATCTTAGGTGCAACTGCAGAAGTACTGTGATAGCATTAATGCAGCATTTGCATATATGTGAGTGCTTCATTATAGTTCGTACAAACTATGTGATCAGCTTGCAATTAATTTGACAAGCTGTATCACAACACTAATTCTAAACCATCACAGTGAGGAAACGGTAGGAAAGTGAATTTAGTAAATTTTATGAAATACAGTAAAAGAGTGGTTAGACCCAACATAGTTAAAGCCTTGGCTTTCACCCCTGACCTAATGATGGTTTGGCATACAGAATGATATGTATGCACAACACAAGTTATGTAAATGAAAATCAATTTTAAGAGTCATTGGCCTTGGACCTAAACTGGAGAACTATTCAAAGGCTACAAGGTTAAAATGTGGTGCTAGACCCACTCCCCCCTTGAAATATTGGTTGTGGTGGCAGACTGATTCATAGTGCAGCTCAAGGCCTAGCCTATGTTCAAAGGTGGCAGTGTGGCTGTGAGCTGACAAAGCCTAGAAATTTGAAAGCCAAGTAAAGGATGTGGTCAAAAATTGACCAGTAGCACAGCCTAAAGTTAACCAAAAAATCCAAGTGGTGCCCATAATGTTAACTTTTACCTACAAGAAGTCTTCTCATACACTGTGTGCTGTGTTAGTTGATGGACTGAACTTCCCTATGACCTTAAAAGATAAATGTAGACATTATATCAGTTGAAAGTGCTCCCTGCCGCCGTTGGATAAGCAGCTGAGCAGCAAGTCGTATACTCCTAGCTCGCTCATTTGTTACATAGTTTAATTCTTAATTTCTTTGCGTGTTTTTGGTACTTGCATTGTTTAATTCATAAATTTCGGGCGTATTATAGTATTTGAGAGCGTAGCATCGCGTTTTAGTACCTGAATAGTGTAAATTCACGTAGTCTCCTTCCGCCGCCGAGCAGTGTCAGCAGTGCGCAAGTAGCAGCATTACTGCATTTACTAGGCAATCTTGTATTTTAATAACCGGTTAAATTTTGTCGATTTGTTTGCGCTCTCTGTAGATTAGTTCAGACGTTCTTTGCAAAACAGTTTTTAGCATGGATAGGGAGTGCAACTGCTGTGTTCGGATGCAGGCTGAGTTGGCATCCCTTTGCTCCCAGCTTCAGGCAGTGTTGGCTTCGGTCACACAGCTTGAGGCTGTTGCCAATGGGCATCACTGTGGGGGTCCGGATGGGGGTTTGTCGGGGACGGCCAGCTCGTCCCACGCATCCCCTGATCGGACTACGACTGTGGTTGCCTGGGATACTGCCCGCATTGAGGCTGATCCCTCACCTGTGGTAGAGTGAGAGGTCATCTCAAGGTGTGGCAGGGGGCGAAAGACATTCCGGAGGGCTAAACGGAAAGCCTCTCCAGTTTGTCTGACGAACCGGTTTCAGGCTCTGTCTCAGGCTGATACTGATCTTCGGCCTGACATGGCTACTTGTCCTGTTCCAGAGGTTGCCCCTCAGTCTGCAAGATCCGGGCAGTCGCAGAGGGTGGGCTTACTGGTACTTGAGAGCTCCAACGTCAGGCGCGTAATGGGGCCCCTTAGGGAAATGGCAGCAAGAGAAGGGAAGAAAACCAATGTGCACCCCGTGTGCATACCAGGGGGAGTCATTCCAGATGTGGAAAGGGTCCTTCTGGATGCCATGAAGGGTACAGGGTGCACCCATCTGCAGGTGGTCGCTCATGTCGGCACCAATGATGTGTCGCTATGGATCGGAGGAAATCCTTTCTGGCTTCCGGCGGCTATCTGATTTGGTGAAGACTGCCAGTCTCGCTAGTGGGATGAAAGCAGAGCTCACCATCTGCAGCATCGTTGCATCGTTGACAGGACTGAGTGCGGACCTTTGATACAGAGCCGAGTGGATGGTCTGAATCAGAGGCTGAGACGGTTCTGCGACCGTGTGGGCTGCAGATTCCTCGACTTGTGCCATAGGGTGGTGGGGTTTCGGGTTCCGCTGGATAGGTCAGGAGTCCACTACACGCAACAAGCGGCTACACGGGTAGCAGGGGTTGTGCGGCGTGGGCTGGGCGGTTTTTTAGGTTAGATGGCCTTGGTCAAGTACAGAAAGGGCAACAGCCTCAATGGGTGCAGGGCAAAGTCAGGACATGCGGGGACCAAGCAGCAATCGGTATTGTAATTGTCAACTGTCGAAGCTGCGTTGGTAAAGTACCAGAACTTCAAGCGCTGATAGAAAGCACCAAAGCTGAAATCGTTATAGGTACAGAAAGCTGGCTTAAGCCAGAGATAAATTCTGCCGAAATTTTTACAAAGGTACAGACGGTGTTTAGAAAGGATAGATTGCATGCAACCGGTGGTGGAGTGTTCGTCGCTGTTAGTAGTAGTTTATCCTGTAGTGAAGTAGAAGTGGATAGTTCCTGTGAATTATTATGGGTGGAGGTTACACTCAACAGCCGAACTAGGTTAATAATTGGCTCCTTTTACCGACCTCCCGACTCAGCAGCATTAGTGGCAGAACAACTGAGAGAAAATTTGGAATACATTTCACATAAATTTTCTCAGCATGTTATAGTCTTAGGTGGAGATTTCAATTTACCAGATATAGACTGGGACACTCAGATGTTTAGGACGGGTGGTAGGGACAGAGCATCGAGTGACATTATACTGAGTGCACTATCCGAAAATTACCTTGAGCAATTAAACAGAGAACCGACTTGTGGAGATAACATCTTGGACCTACTGATAACAAACAGACCCGAACTTTTCGACTCTGTATGTACAGAACAGGGAATCAGTGATCATAAGGCCGTTGCAGCATCCCTGAATATGGAAGTTAATAGGAATGTAAAAAAAGGGAGGAAGGTTTATCTGTTTAGCAAGAGTAATAGAAGGCAGATTTCAGACTACCTAACAGATCAAAACGAAAATTTGTTCCGCCACTGACGATGTTGACTGTTTATGGAAAAAGTTCAAGGCGATCGTAAAATGCGTTTTAGACAGGTACGTGTTGAGTAAAACTGTGAGGGACGGGAAAAACCCACCGTGGTTCAACTACAAAGTTAGGAAACTACTGCAAAAGCAAAGAGAGCTCCACTCCAAGTTTAAACGCAGCCAAAACCTCTCAGACAAACAGAAGCTAAACGATGTGAAAGTTAGCGTAAGGAGGGCTATGCGTGAAGCGTTCAGTGAATTCGAAAGTAAAATTCTATGTACCGACTTGACAGAAAATCCTAGGAAGTTCTGGTGTTACATTAAATGAGTAAGTGGCTCGAAACAGCATATCCAGACACTACGGGATGATGATGGCATTGAAACAGAGGATGACACGCGTAAAGCTGAAATACTAAATACCTTTTTCCAAAGCTGTTCCACAGAGGAAGACCGCACTGCAGTTCCTTCTCTAAATCCTCGCACAAACGAAAAAATGGCTGACATCGAAATAAGTGTCCAAGGAATAGAAAAGCAACTGGAATCACTCAATAGAGAAAAGTCCACTGGACCTGACGGGATACCAATTCGATTCTACACAGAGTACGCGAAAGAACTTGCCCCCCTTCTAACAGCCATGTACCGCAAGTCTCTAGAGGAACGGAGGGTTCCAAATGATTGGAAAAGAGCACAGATAGTCCCAGTCTTCAAGAAGGGTCGCCGAGCAGATACGCAAAACTATAGACCTATATCTCTGACGTCGATCTGTTGTAGAATTTTAGAACATGTTTTTTGCTCGAGTATCGTGTCGTTTTTGGAAACCCAGAATCTACTATGTAGGAATCAACATGGATTCCGGAAACAGCGATCGTGTGAGACCCAACTCGCTTTATTTGTTCATGAGACCCAGAAAATATTAGATACAGGTTCCCAGGTAGATGCTATTTTTCTTGACTTCCGGAAGGCGTTCGATACAGTTCCGCACTGTCGCCTGATAAACAAAGTAAGAGCCTACGGAATATCAGACCAACTGTGTGGCTGGATTGAAGAGTTTTTAGCAAACAGAACACAGCATGTTGTCATCAATGGAGAGACGTCTACAGACGTTAAAGTAACCTCTGGCGTGCCACAGGGGACTGTTATGGGACCATTGCTTTTCACAATATATATAAATGACCTAGTAGATAGTGTCGGAAGTTCCATGCGGCTTTTTGCGGATGATGCTGTAGTATACAGAGAAGTTGCAGCATTAGAAAATTGTAGCGAAATGCGGGAAGATCTGCAGTGGATAGGCACTTGGTGCAGGGAGTGGCAACTGACCCTTAACATAGACAAATGTAATGTATTGCGAATACATAGAAAGAAGGATCCTTTATTGTATGATTATATGATAGCGGAACAAACACTGGTAGCTGTTACTTCTGTAAAATATCTGGGAGTATGCGTGCGGAACGATTTGAAGTGGAATGATCATATAAAATTAATTGTTGGTAAGGCGGGTACCAGGTTGAGATTCATTGGGAGAGTGCTTAGAAAATGTAGTCCATCAACAAAGGAGGTGGCTTACAAAACACTCGTTCGACCTATACTTCAGTATTGCTCATCAGTGTGGGATCCGTACCAGATCGGTCTGACGGAGGAGATAGAGAAGATCCAAAAAAGAGCGGCGCGTTTCGTCACAGGGTTATTTGGTAACCGTGATAGCGTTACGGAGATGTTTAATAAACTCAAGTGGCAGACTCTGCAAGAGAGGCACTCTGCATCGCGGTGTAGCTTGCTGTCCAGGTTTCGAGAGGGTGCGTTTCTGGATGAGGTATCGAATATATTGCTTCCCCCTACTTATACCTCCCGAGGAGATCACGAATGTAAAATTAGAGAGATTAGAGCGCGCGCGGAGGCTTTAAGACAGTCGTTCTTCCCCCGAACCATACACGACTGGAACAGGAAAGGGAGGTAATGACAGTGGCACATAAAGTGCCCTCCGCCACACACCGTTGGGTGGCTTGCGGAGTATAAATGTAGATGTAGATAGCCACCTTCCTTGTCAAATTAATTAAAACTTAATTTTTAATTGGTGTATATTTTGGGAATAAGCACATGCTGGAAAGATGGCACAAAATTTTTATTTGGAAATGATTGAAGCATTTTAATTAATACAAACTTTATTAACATTTTACATCTTTATTCTTAAAGTTTATATATTTATTTCAAACATAATCACCGTGGCACTGAACACCTTTCTCCCAGTGAGACACCACGTTGTTGGTGTTGTCAAAGTAGAATGTTTGACTTCATTGGCAGACCCACAGCTTCACCTCTGCTCACACTAATTCATCACTATCAGAGTTAAGTCCTTGAAGGTGTTCTTTAGGTTTTGGAAACAGTTGAAAATTCTTTGGGTCAAACTGGGACCATATGGAGGATGATCAATAATTATGAATCAAAGGTGTCGGCCTGTTGCAGGTGCAAAAATGTTATGTATGGTCTGGCATTGTCATGCTGAAAGAGAGGGTGCTCCACATGTGGATGAACTATTTGAATTGGTGCTATGTTGTCTGAGGGTTTTCTCACGTGCTGACACAGTTAAATAATACATATGTTAAACACTGCGACAGGAGGGTGCTCCATATTGTCTCAGCAAAGTGGTAACATCAACAGTGTAATATGCATGACAACTGATATTAAGAACAGAATCAAAATTTTAGAGTCATTATTTTCTCGTACACCCTTGTAATAAATTGATGCATTTGACAATTGCCTCAAATGTTGCGGAATGGTCCCTTGGCATTGCCCAGCATCCATTTGGAAGTCATAATACTAAATCCATATACACAGCGACCAAAACATTATGACCACTGATCTGCTATCAGTATAAACTCATCCAGGCAATAGCATCTTACATTGTCTTCTACTCAGACACACGCATGTTGCCTGGAGTATCAGTGAGCATCTTGTCTTGTTGTAAAATAGGAAATGCGCACAATCTGAGTTTGACTGAGAGCAGATTTTGATGGGCTGAAGACTTGGTATGAGCATTTTGGAAGCTGCACAGCTTGTCAGGTGTTTGAGTAGTACTGTGGCAGTTGTCTTCAACACATGGAAAAACAAAGGTGAGACCATGGCCAGACATTATGGGGTTGGGAAAGTACCCCTCATGACAGATGGTAGACATCATAGGCTGGGCAGTTTGGTAAAACAAGACAGGCAACAAACTGTGGTGTAACTAAAATCAGACATTAATGCTGGGCAGAGTACAATTGTGCCTGAATGCCCAATGCTCCAAACACTCCTAATGAGCCTGTGCAGCTGGTGACCCACGCCATGACATCGACAACAACTGAAATAGGCATGTAACTATTGGCGCCGGATGTTGGCACAATGGCAGAGCACTGCGTGGTCTGAAGAATCCTGATACCTTCATCATGGCTTTGGGAGTGTGCATTTCCGTCACCCACAAGGGGAACAGCCCCTGGACTCTTGCACTGTTGGGGCCTTCATTATACTCCGGGAAACAACCATGTGGGCACCCATGGGTCCAGTGGAGCTCGTGCGAGGCACTATGTCACAAAAGGAGTATTGTAAACTGGTTGCAAAGCACATCCACCCCTTCTGTTGTTGTTGTGCTCTTCAGTGACAAGACTGGATTGATGCAGCTCCCCATGCTGCTCTATCCTGTGCAAGCTTCTTAATCCCCGAGTAACTACTGCAACCTACATCCTCCTGAATCTGTTTAGTATATTCATGCCGTGGTCACCCTCTATGATTTTCACCCTCCATGCTTCCCTCCAATACTAAATTGATGATCCCTTGATGGCTCAGAACGTGTCCTACCAACCAGTCCCTTCTTCTTGTTAAATTGTTCCACAAATTCCTCTTCTCCCCAATTCTATTCAGTATCTTCTCATTAGTTACACAATCTACCCATGTAATGTTCAGCATTCTTCTGTACCACCGCGTTTTGAAAACTTCTGTTCTCATCTAAACTACTTATTGTCCATGTTTCACTTCTGTACATGAATACACTCAATGCAAATACTTTCAGAGAAGACTTCCTGGCACTTAAATGTATACTCTATGTGAACAAATTTCTCTTCTTCAGAAATGCTTTCCTTGGCATTGCCAGTCTACATTTTATATTCTCTCTACTTTGACCGTCATCAGTTATTTTGCTCCCCAAATAGCAAAACTTATCTATTACCTTAATTGTCTTATTTCATAATGTAATTCTGTCATCACCACCCAATTTAATTCGACTACATTCCATTATCCTCATTTTGCTTTTGTTGATGTTCATCTTATATCCCTCTTTGAATGCACTGTCCATTCTGTTCAACTTCCAGGCCCTTTGCTGTCTCTGACAGAATTACAATGTCATCGGCAAACCTCAAAGTCTTTATTTCTTCTCCGTGGATTTTAATTCCTACTCAAAATTTTTCATTTAGCCCCTTTATTGCTTGCTCAATATACAGACTGAGTGACACCAGTGATAGGCTAAAACCCTGTCTCACTCCCTTCCCAACTACAGCTGTGACTTATTAAACTGATTGGTAATTTTCACGCCTGTCAACATTTGCTTTCTTTGGGGGTTGCAATTATTATATTCTTCTTGAAGTCTGGGGGGGTATTTTGCCTGTCTCAGACATTTTGCTGATGAGATGGCAGAGTTTTTTCAAGGCTGGCTGTCCCAAGGCTATCAGTAGTTTTAATGGATGTTGCCTACTCCTATGGCCTTGTTTCAACTTAGGTATATCTGCAACATCCAACAGGAAAAGGGGAAATTAAATGAAAGGACTGGATGGATTGGGGTTCACATGAGTCTCCATTGTTTATTAAAATGTATTTATTTAAGAAAAATAATTATAATCAGATACATTTGCAGGATTACAAACAACACTCTGAACTTTTCAGATTGAAGGCGTTACAAACCTAAGTTTAGTGAGAATTTAAATAAGGCAATAGTTAAAGACAAAGGCTGTGTTGACACCAGTTCTTAGATTTTAGATTCAAAATTTCCATCTTCACAAACCACAACTCAAAAAGTGCTTCAACAAATGGACAAATAATTATTTGGAAACAGATGGCTCTTCAAGACAACATAGAAGCATAACTCATTTCAAAGATTAAAACTGAATAGCTACATTGGAAGACAGAACAATTTATAGCTGCCTCGGGACCAATAGAAAAAGGAAATTCTTAAAATACATCTCCAAGTGCATCTAGATAATTTAATAAAGTAAACAGGTGCACTGATTTCTAGAGCTTCTTTCAGGCAGACAGACAGAGCAAGTTTCTAAATCTTGCACCAGTGAGCAGTTAAGTAATTAAAAAGAGAATGAGCGTGCACAGATCGATATAACTGTCTTCAGACACAGTGAAAATTCTATTAAGGTATACCGTAGAAGATGTGTAAGTGATTCAGTATGTGAATGTGCATGCATAGCAGCTGAAGAACGCCCTTTAAATAGGAGAACCAGTAATTAGTGGTCAGAACCAACTTGTAGCAGTAAATAAATAACAGGTGCTAAAAGGTCACTCCATGACAACTTTCAAATAACAAACAGTTGAACAATTAAATGTAGTAAGCAGTAACTAGCCCTGAGACGGAATAAATTTCTTTCACTCTCCAGCTCACAAATAGCCACTGAACAAAGACGAAAAACAATCAGAGCTCAGTAACACTTTTACACACTTTTGCTTGTTCCAGCCTGTGAGCCTCAAATGTGTCTGTTACTTACCAACAGGCTATATTTTCACGAGTCTGGATGACATCTGAATATGGCGTGAGATTCACATAGAGATGATCAGCATGTGACCATTATAACAGTGCTAGACAGTATGTACAACAAATGCACTCAACCCAACAAACCCCCAAAAAATCAAAATGTACAAAATTTTAGTAGAAATTTTAAATGGTGATTTACGTAACTTGAGTGAAGTCAGCCTATCAGTAGCTGGCAGCGGTGAATTCCATGAGGCTGATGTACAGAGGTAATATTAACAGCCACAGCATGATAAGCATGCCCTGAGTCAAAGTCCAAAACGATCAAAGTGTGCCACAACAGTAGAAAACTGGAGCAGACTAAGGAGTATCTAAATTCCACTGTCATTCTCACTTAATACAACCACATGGCCACGATAGTTGGGCAGATCAATGGACTCGTCAGATGATTCTCATCAAGAACTTCGTCTAAGGCTAAACATGGTCACACTTAAAGCAGTGTTCAGGATTGCCAAATCATCGAATCCACCGCTGAATGCGGGGAACTGAATAGCATAACAAGCTTGTCTGCTTGCTAGACACTACCCTAACCCCTTCCAAGGCAATGCCACGAGGTATTAAGTCATGCAACACAACTCAAATCGGGCAGTTTTTCAGATGAGAAAGATTGTTGCGTAATGTGACTTCCACAGAGTAGAACCAATAGCAAATACAGATAGTCAAGACCACACCAATGTTCCGTCTTCTGTTAACACCTGTGCCTGCAACTATTGACTTGACAGAACTTTTAAAGGGCTACTAGTCACTCCATTCTGTTAATTGTGGCTGAATGGCAAATACTGTTTACATATCCTGCGTGGCTCTACTGTTCCCCATGGCGCCACGAGTTCCAAGCAAAAGAAGTGACATCACCAAGTGCAGGATGGGAATTCAAAGAGGTAGCCCGCCATGGCTCAGATAGTAATAATAATAAAATCATAGTCATATTAAGCAAACTGGTGCTTTTCATTTATTATTATTATTATTATTATTATTAAAATAATAATCATCATCATTACTTGTACTTGTGTATTAGTATTATTGTAGGCAGTTAATTAATACAAACATCAATTAATAACATGTTGCTGTATTCTTTCTATTTTCTGTCCAACATCTTTCTTCAGGGCATCTTCTTTGCATACACCATTTTGCTTCATTGTTTTGTCGATACGCTCTTTCTTAAAGTTAAGTTGTCTACTTAGTTTCTATCTGTAAGGCGATTTCCAATCAAAAATTATTATTTGGCTGCTAATTATCTAATGTTCTCAACAGATCCCAATATCAGTTTAATGATTTTCTTCCTATGCTATCACTATTTCATTTGTTCTCATTCCAGCACTTCCTTTGACATTATGGGTTTTTCAGTCTTGGTATGCTGATGCTGCTCCATAAATAATCTTTCCAGAACTTTGTCTTCTTTTGAGATCAGCTAGTAAAACCCATAGTTCGGATCCACAGAATAGGACTGGTGTAGTCTGTAGCCTACTCTCTCTTTTTGTACTGTTAGAAACGTGCTTGTCCCATCAAAAGGAATTCATGAAGTTAGAATAGTATTACGTAGTGTGCCAAGGTAGTGTGTGTGTGTGTGTGTGTTTACTAATTTTATCATAAATAAGCATTCAGTGCAACAAAACGATTTGATGTAATTGTTCTAGACATTTTATGATTCTGATCATAAAAGTAGTTAGAGAGATGTGGCACTTGACAGTCCAGTTTCTGCACCCCCACACTGTTGGTGTAAGCTGTATTGTAATTTGATATGAACAACAACGATTTTTTGAACAACATTGATATCATTGTTTTAGGTAGTAGCCATGTTATTTTATTTGATTACAGTACCATTATATGCATATGTAGATAATGAAACTAGAAAATATGATTGAAAACAATAGCATAGGGAGAAGGCTAAAGCTGAAGATCATAATGAATTTTCAAAGGCATTGTCATTTATCAGCCTTACAATTTTTTGCTTCCTCCCATTGAAGTATAGCATAGTGAACTGCTCAGTCAGAATTTTGAACTCAAAAGAGAACACTTAACCATAACTTCTATTTAGTTATAAAGTAGTATGACAGTTGGGGTTTATCTGTGTGATACATTTTATATAATGTGGGAGGACTATGACTGCTTAAATGTACTTATTACAGTTTGTTATTTTTGCCACAGGCCCAAGTTTACCCATGCAGCATGAATGTAAAAGAAGAGTTGGAGGAGGGTGCGAATAAAGAGGTAATTTTAGAATTTATATGACTACATGCAATTAATCATTGCTGAGCTGTGGTAATCAATTGCTTGTGTGTATTCAGTTTATCAGTCCGGTTTTTACTTTAGGGTAAAGAGGACAAGAGTTACAGTATTACAGTATGCCCCAGGTTGGAAATGAGGAAACAGGTAAAATAGAATATTTTGTTACACTTTACCCATCTGGATTTAAACATTATCTTTCAGCAGGTGAAGTTCAACTTGTGAGTTTGTAGAATTGCTTCTTTGCATTATAAGCACAAATAAGAATTAAATGAGATTGCAGTGATGAAGTTATGATGATTGGTACCAAGACTTAAGCTATGACTTCCTGTTTTAATGAGCAGTTCCCTTAATGGTTCCGTGTATGTGAACTCCTGCATTGGATGCATTTATTCGCCACGTGTTACTGCTGTGACAGTTACAGAATCATCCAAGAAAAATCTACACAAAGTAGTGCAGAAAAAGTAGGTGATCCTAACCTACTGAGTAGAGACTAAGATGTCTGTGCATACATTGCAATTGGTATGGACAGGCAGTCTTGTGAAGTACTTTTGAACAGTTTTCTAAAAGTTGTCGTAAGCTGCTAGTTTAACAGCCCATGCAAAATTGAAATATTTTAGACACTGTAACTACAAACAGGCTTGCCCTTACGAATGGTATCAGTACAGAGAGGGGATAGTGATCATGATGCCAGCACAGCAACAATCGTAAATTAAACTTCCTGGCAGATTAAAACTGTGTGCTGCACTGAGACTTGAACTCAGGACCTTGGCCTTTCACGGGCTAGTGCTCTACCATCTGAGCTACCCAAGCACGACTGACGCCCTGTCCTCACAGGTTTACTTCTGCAAGGTTCACTTCTGTAAGTTTGGAAGGTGGGAGACGAAGTACTGGCAGAAGTAAAGCTGTGAGGACAGGGTGTGAGTTGTGCTTGGGTAGCTCAGATGGTAGAGCACCTGCTCACGAAAGGCAAAGGTCCCGAGTTCGAGTCTCAGTCCAGCACACAGTTTTAATCTGCCAGGAAGTTTCATATCAGCGCACACTCCGCTGCAGAGTGAAAATGACTTCTATCCAGGCAGTCAGTGACCAGTCTGGTGCGGCTTTGGAGGAAAGCAGATGATGATAACTAACCCCTCTGTGTATTTAGTTATCAAGTTTGTGCAGGAGGATCATACAAACATGTTCTTTCACTCCCACACAGACCCCTGTTTGGGAACATAGTAATAGGATCCATGAAGTAGCGAAGCAACTGGAAGAGTTGAAAACAAAATAGTTGCCATGTCCAAACAGAATCACAAATCATTTGTCCAGTGAGTACTCTACAGCATTGGCCTCATACTTAGCTTGCATTTATTGCAAATCTCTCTCCTAGTGCAAAGACTTAGGCAGCTGGGAAAAAGTTCAGGTGGCTTCTGTATATAAGAATGGTAAAAGAACGTACCTGTAAAATTACAGAACAATATCGTAACGCTTACTTGCTCCATAGTTCCTGAACATATCCTCAGTTCAAATATAATTAATTTCTTTGAGACAGAAAAGTTTTTATCCACAAATCAGCATTGATTTTGTGCAATATTCATCTTGGTCTTCCGTCAAATTACTTACTGTGAACCATGGATGACGGGCAACAGGCTAGATTCCATATTCCTAGATTTCAGGAAAGCGTTTGAACAGTGCATCACTGCATACTGTAAATTGAGGTATGAGCATATGGAATAGGTTCCCTGAGATGTGAATGGCGCATAGACTTCTCAAGTAACAGAGGCCAGTACTTTGACCTCAACAGTGACTGTTTCTCAGAGACATGAGCATCATGAATAGTGCCACAGAGAATAGTGCCATATCTATGTATGAAATGATCTGATGAGCAGTATTCTGTGTCTGTTTGCTAACGGCATTGTGTGTGGGGAAGGGTCATGACTGAGTGACTGTGAGGATACAAGATGACTTGGACAAACTTTTTATTTGGTGTGATGAATGGCAGATGTAGAAATATTCAAGTGAATGCAGATGAGTAGGAAAAACAATCCCATAATGTTAGAATACAACATTGGTACTCCACAGATTGACAGTCTGGTCAATAAAATGTTTATGCATAACATTGCAGGGGCCGGCCGGAGTGGCCGTGCTGTTCTAGGCACTACAGTCTGGAACCGCACGACCGCTACGGTCGCAGGTTCGAATCCTGCATCGGGCGTGGATATGTGTGTGATGTCCTTAGATTAGTCAGGTTTAAGTAGTTCTAAGTTCTAGGGGACTGATGACCTCAGAAGTTAAATCCCATAGTGCTCAAAGCCATTTGAACCATAACATTGCAAAGTGATATGAAGTGGAACAAGCACATAAGGATGGTGGTAGGATGGGAAATCATCAACTTTTTTATATTGGGAAAACTGTGGTTCATGTGGTTCATCTGTAAAGGATGCTACATATAGAACACCATAGAAGAGCCTAGTAGTAGTAGTAGTAGTAGTAGTAGTGGTACAAGATGACATCAACGATGCACCATTTGGTGGCTTGCAAACTTTCTTGCAGACATACATGCACAGCAGCCAGAAAGGAGCTAATAAAGCTGCAGATTCCATGTGAAATGCATTCTCAAGTTTTATAATTTTGGAAAGCCCCTTTGTAAGGCTAATACATTGTTCACTGGAGTATATGACAGAGCAAAGGATCGGTCATCTGCTTGTGTCATGAGGAGAATACATGACAGAAAGGCAAACATAAAATTAAACTAGAGGTAAACCTGTCATCAGCGTGGAGATTTTGAACACTGGAGTTCTCTGTTACACACAGTTCTGCTGACTACAATTTGCTGTTACTCTGTTTCCACCTCTGAACTGATTTACCCAACAAGTTACAAAGTACCTGCCGTTCAGTGATCAAGGATCTTTGGATTTGTAGTGTCACAATTACCCATTGAGCCACCAAGTACTAGAAAAAGGCAGAAGCATTTTGCAGTAAAGTCCAGAGCTATAATCCATATAATTCCATATGGAATGCACTCCAAAAGTAGATGCTGAACACATCAGAGGTCACATGACCATAAAGTGTAGTTAGCAGATTCAGTTACACAAAAAACAGTGCTGAACAGACAGACACCTTTCTGCCATCCGAATTGTTCATTTATGGAACAGTGGTTTGTCACATGTATAGAAAAAGTCAAAGATCATTCCAGTTTGTAAGAAAAGTCACAGGAAATACGTGCAAATTTACAGACATACCATGTTGGTGCAAAAGTCTTCTTGAATGATTTTGTGATCCTTTATGATGGCTCTTGAAAAAAATCAATTCATCTGCAAGAATGGAAATGGATCCCATAATTATGTCATGTGAAACTGTTTACTCTGCTTTTTCACAGTGTTGCCACAATGTAGTCAGCCTGTAAAATGACCATAGTTCTGAAGTAGTATCTGTGGGAAAGCTAGCTAAGTTGATGTGCCTTTCAATGACTCAGCACTTGTGCCATGCAGTTAATCATTACCTTATGCCTTAAATTACATGCAAGCAGTAAGATATATTTGAACTCAATGGTACAAATAGATAGGTGTGAAGTACCTGCCATTACCACATGTAAACTTTACAGATACCTTCTCTTGTGATTATGTCAGTCAGTCATAGCTAACGCACACACACAACCTCCCCCCTGCGGGTCCGGGGTAAGAATAGGCCCGAGGTATTCCTGCCTGTCGTAAGAGGCGACTAAAAGGAGTTTCAACCGTTTCGGCCTTCTATGTGATGGTCCCCCTTGGGGTTTGACCTCCATTTTTCAAAATTCTACAGAAGTACGAGCCTTTTGGGGAAGGACACCTTACTGGTCCTAAGTGCACTACAACCTTGGCACTCAGCATTGCACCGGCATTGTAACCATACCCACTATTCCTCAAATTGGGCCTAAACGCCTGATGGGTTGTCCAAGTTACGCCCATAGTGCATCTCCATCTGCACCAGCGATCATGATGGACTTTCCATGGCACCAGAAATCCAGCACGGTAGCCAGCCCGTTGTGGTGGGGTCGTCATGTACCCTCTAGGTTGTAGCCCCCTGACAACACAGGGATCGTACTGCCGATACCTGAGCTGCACCCTCCCCACGTCGGCCAAGGAGTAGATGCCCGTCTCCTTGGGGCATCAGGACTCCCGGCAATGGTCATCCTGCCAGGTGGCCCTTGCTGCGGCTGGGTGGCGCCCGTGGCGAGAGCCCCTGGTCGGAGTGGGTGGTATCGGGGCAGACGTTTCGCAGATGAAACGTCAACACGTATCAGGTCGCTCTGCGGCCGAGTCTTTCAAAAGAAAAGGTACCGTTTCTAGTTCTGGTTCTCCTGCCCTTTCCCCCTTGGCCACTCCATGGGAGGAGGGACAGGCCCGCTGGCTTGGGGCGAAGTACTTCCCCCGCTATTTGGTCTGTTCTCGAACCGATGGGGGGACGTTCGCCACCTCCAAGCCCACGTTCTTTGTTCAGCACATTGAGGACGTCTTCGGGGAAATCGAGGCTCTCAGCAAGATGCATTCAGGGTCCGTTCTTATCTAGACCACCTCCGCCACACAGTCGGTGGCGCTCCAGGCGTGCGACTGCCTAGGGGACATCCCAGTATCAATTGTCCCACATCTGGCACTAAATAGGACACAGGGGGTTATTTTTCATCGTGACCTCCTGCTACAATCTGATGAGGAGCTCAGGGCCAACCTGGAGCGCCGCGGCGTGCATTTCGTCCGGCGAGTCCAGCGCGGCCCCAAAGACCGTCGCATTGACACCGGGGCCTTTATCTTCGCCTTCGAGGGGGACGTTCTCCTGGAGAAGGTAAAGGTGATATGCTACCGGTGCGACGTGCGACCTTACGTCCCGCCTCCTATGCGCTGTTTTAGGTGTTTGCGCTTCGGGCACATGTCGTCACGGTGTGAGGCTGAGCCCCTTTGTGGCGATTGTGGATGTCCTCTTCGTGAGCAACATACATGCACCCCACCACCTCGGTGCATTAATTGTCCTGGCGTCCACTCGCCTAGATCCTCAGCCTGCCCTGCATATCAGAAGGAGAAGAAGATACAAGAAATGAAAACTTTGGATCGGCTCTCTTATTCTGAGGCCAGGAAGAAGTATGACCGCCTCCATCCCGTGCCATTGACCACTTCGTTTGCCTCAGTTGTGTCCACTCCTTCCGCAGTATCCTCACCCCTATCCTGTCCCCCCTCCGCCTCCTCCGCCCATCAGGGGGCTCTGCCTCTGCCTCCCAAATCCCTCCCTTCCAAATCCTCCTCCCCTGTGGCCCCCACCCCCTCTGCCCCAGGGGCCACCCTTTCTCCTCCTCCTCTCCCCCCGCCACCTGAGAAGCGATCCTCTTCTCAGGCGTCCATCGGGGAAACGTTCCGGACCACAGCTTCCGAGGTCCGGCGTTCCAAAATGGACCCCGCGCGTGAGGACCTTCTTCGGGTCCAGCCCACCATCCCTGTGCCTCCTCGGCCTTCCAAGAAGGCCTCCAAGAAGTAGTCTCTATCCCCCTCTCCCCCACGGTGCGTTTCGTCTGACGCTCCATCCGTGAGTCACTGCTCCCGGCCGTCCTCAGTTTCGCCGGGACGCTCTGCTGCCAGGCGCTCAGCTGGCCTCTCGTCGGCAAATGATGCTGCCCCTCCTACACAACCAGGGACAGCGGCCGCAGCTGGCGACGACTCGATGGAACCGGATCCGCCTCCAGCCGGTTGTAGTGTTGTTCCCTCGCAACCTGGCCCTCCGCGGCCGTCGAGGTGACCAGCTCTTCCCCCGTCTCGTTCCCCCAACTTTTTGACTAGCGATGGCCTTGTTACATTGGAACATAACAGGTATTTGATCTAATCGGGAGGAATTACAACTGCTCCTCCGCCTGCACTGTCCACTCGTCCTTGGTCTCCAGGAAACCAAGTTGCGCCCGACTGACCGTATTGCCTTTACCCACTATACCTCGGAGCGGTATGACCTCACCCCTGTGGATGGTATCGCAGCTCATGGTGGGGTCATGTTGCTCGTTCGGGACGATGTCTATTACCATCCCATCCCATTGACCACCCCACTCCAAGCAATAGCTGTCCGTATTTTTCTTTCTGCTTTTACTTTTTCAGTTTGTACCATCTACACTCCACCGTCATCTGCTATTAGTCGGGCTGACATGATGCACCTGATCGTTCAGCTTCCCCCACCGTTTTTATTGTTTGGCGACTTCAATGCCCATCATCCCCTTTGGGGCTCTCCTGCATCCTGTCAACGAGGCTCACTCTTGGCAGATGTCTTCAACCATCTCGATCTTGTCTGCCTCAATACCGGCGCCCCGACTTTCTTCTTGGACTCTACTCATACCTGCTCCCACTTGGACCTCTCGATCCGTTCTACCACTCTTGCCCATCGGTTCGAGTGGTATGTCCTTTCTGACACCTATTCGAGCGACCATTTCCCCTGTTTCGTTCGTCTCCTGCACCACACCCCATCCCCACGTCCTTCGAGCTGGAACATACTGAAAGCTGACTGGGGACTTAACTCCTCCCTGGCGACCTTTCCGGACCATGATTTTCTCAGTTGTGACAGTCAGGTTGAATACCTCACGGCTGTTATCATCAATGCTGCCGAACGTTCCATTCCTCGTACTACCTCTTCTTCACGTCGCGTTTCCGTCCCCTGGTGGACCGAGGCTTGTAGGGACGCTATCCGTGCTCGACGACGTGCTTTACGCACCTTTCGCCACCATCCCACATTGGCAAATTGTATTGAATACAAACGACTCCGAGTGCAATGCCGTAGAGTCATCAAAGACAGCAAAAAAGCTTGTTGGGCCTCTTTCACCAGCTCCTTTAACAGTTTTACTCCCTCTTCCGTCGTTTGGGGTGGCCTGCGCCGGCTGTCGGGCATTAAGGCCCACTCCTCGTTACCTGGCCTGACCTCAGGTAATGAGGTCCTTGTTGATCCTGTGGCTGTCTCCAACGCTTTTGGCCGCTTTTTCGCGGAGGTTTCAAGCTCCGCCCATTACCATCCTGCCTTCCTTCCCAGGAAAGAGGCAGAAGAGGCTCGGCGACCTTCCTTCCACTCGCTGAATCTGGAAACTTATAATGCCCCCTTTACTATGCGGGAACTCGAACGTGCGCTTGCACTGTCCTGATCCTCTGCTCCGGGGCCAGATGCCATTCACGTTCAGATGCTGGCACACCTTTCTCCGGCGGGCAAAAGCTTCCTTCTTCATACCTACAATCGCGTCTGGACCGAAGGTCGGGTCCCCATGCGTTGGCGTGACGCTGTCGTTCCTATACCCAAACCCGGGAAGGATAGACACCTTCCTTCTAGTTACCGCCCCATTTCTCTTACAAGCTGTGTCTGTAAGGTGATGGAGCGCATGGTTAATGCTCGGTTAGTCTGGATTCTTGAATCTCGACGACTACTTACTAATTTCCAATGCGGCTTTTGTCGCCGCCGCTCCGCTGTTGACCACCTTGTGACCTTGTCGACATTCATCATGAACAACTTTTTGCGAAGGCGCCAAACGGTAGCCGTGTTCTTTGACTTGGAGAAGGCTTATGATACCTGTTGGAGAGGAGGTATCCTCCGCACTATGCACAGGTGGGACCTACGCGGTCGCCTGCCCCTTTTTATTGATTCCTTTTTAACAGATCGAAAGTTTAGGGTACGTGTGGGTTGCGTATTGTCCGACGTCTTCCTCCAGGAGAACGTAGTGCCTCAGGGCTCTGTCTTGAGCGTAGCCCTTTTTGCCATCGCGATCAATCCAATTATGGATTGTATTCCACCTAATGTCTCAGGCTCTCTCTTTGTCGATGACTTCGCGATCTACTGCAGTGCCCAGAGAACATGCCTCCTAGAGCGCTGCCTTCAGCGTTGTCTAGACAGCCTCTACTCATGGAGCGTGGCAAATGGCTTCCGGTTCTCTGAAGAGAAGACTGTTTGTATCAACTTTTGGCGCTATAAAGCGTTCCTTCCGCCATCCTTACATCTCGGTCCTGTTGTTCTCCCATTCGTGGAAACAACTAAGTTTCTAGGGCTCACGTTGGACAGGAAACTGTGTTGGTCTCCACATGTCTCTTATTTGGCGGCCTGTTGTACACGTTCCCTTAATGTCCTCAGAGTTCTTAGCGGTTCATCTTGGGGAGCGGATCGCACTGTCCTGCTTCGCTTGTATCGGTCCATTGTCCAATCGAAGCTGGATTATGGGAGCTTCATCTACTCGTCCGTTCGGCCATCCCTCTTACGCCGGCTCAACTCCATCCACCATCAGGGGATACGTCTTGCGACCGGAGCCTTCTACACTAGTTCTGTGGAGAGTCTTTATGCTGAAGCTGCCGAATTACCATTGACCTACCGGCGCGACGTACTGCTGTGTCGGTATGCCTGCCGGCTGTTGTCTATGCCCGACCACCCCTCTTACGAGTCCTTCTTCGCCGATTCTCTCGACAGTCAGTACGGGTTGTATGTGTCTGCCCTGCTGCCCCCCGGAGTCCGCTTCCGTCGCCTGCTTCGGCAATTGGATTTTGCCCTCCCTACCACCTTCAGAGAGGGTGAGAGCCCAACACCACCTTGGCTCCAGGCTCCGGTTCATATTTATCTCGACCTCAGCTCACTCCCGAAGGAGGGTACTCCGGCTGCAGTGTATTGCTCACGGTTTGTCGAACTTCGTGCTCGACTTGCCGGTCACACCTTTATTTACACCGATGGCTCCAAAACTGACGATGGTGTCGGCTGTGCCTTTGTCGTCGGGGCCGCCACCTTTAAATGCCGGCTCCTCGACCAATGTTCGAGCTTTACGGCCGAGCTTTTTGCTCTCCATCAGGCCGTTCAGTATGCCCGCCGCCACTGACATTCATCGTATGTCCTTTGCTCTGACTCACTCAGTGCTCTTCAGAGCATTGGAGCTCCCTATCCGGTCCATCCCTTGATCCAACGGATACAGCAGTTCCTCCATTCTTTCGCTGATAATGATGGTTCTGTCAGCTTTCTATGGGTTCCCAGACATGTAGGAGTGCCTGGAAATGAGGCTGCGGATGCTGCAGCCAAGGCTGCAGTCCTCCTGCCTCGACCAGCCTCCCATTGTGTCCCGTCATCTGACGTTCGTGGTGATGTATGTAAGAGGCTTGTGTCGTAGTGGTGGGATGCTTGGTCATCCCTCCAAGGAAACAAGCTCCGGGCAGTAAAACCACTCCCAACTGCTTGGACAACCTCCTCCCGACCATCTCGGCGAGAGGAGGTCTTTCTGACCAGATTGCGGATTGGGCATTGCCGGTTTAGCCACCGCTACCTGCTCTCTGGTGACCCAGCCCCGCAGTGCCCTTGTGGTCAGGCATTAACAGTGCGCCATGTTTTATTGTCGTGTCCCCGTTTTAGTCAATTTCGTGTTGTCCTGTCCCTGCCATCTACTTTACCAGATGTTTTAGCTGATGACGCTCGAGCAGTTGCATGTATTCTGCGTTTTATAACTTTAACTGGCTTGTCCAAAGACATCTAACCTTTTTTACTTATTTTATCTGCATCCTTGTCAGGTCCTTCTGGTGTTCCCCCCAATCCCCTTGAGTTTTACTAGATTCCATGTGCTCTAACAACAGTGACTGGGCGCTAATGACCTCAGCAGTTGAGCGCCCTTCAACCCCACCAAAAAAAAAAAAACCCACACACACACACACACACACACACACACACACACACACACACACACACACACACACACACACAACCTGTGGAATGAAACTGAATGAATGTTTCCATAACTGCCTACCTATTTGTTGCAAAACGTATTTTAAGTATAGTTATATGTTGGAAATACAAAAATATTATTGAATCTGAGAATCCTACTTTCACTAGTGGTTGAGGGGTTATCACCAATAGCATGTGCTTTCATTTATTGCATAAATTTTATCCATATCCATTTTTTTCCCTTCCTCTCCCCTCAACTCTTCTGGCACTCCCGTCTCAGTGGTGTCTCACTTGTCTCTTGCGTGTACATTCCTTGCCTTGCTAAATATTTGAAGGGTTTGTACTTCAGGTTTCAGCCAGCTTTCAGTTCCAAGAGTATTTTGATCATGACAACTTTCTGGGCATTAAATTCAGGGACTACAAATACATCAAGAATTTACTGTTAACATGTTGATGGTAGTATGGTCATTACTTTGTATGAGGTCTGACTAACGTGCATTCATCAGAGGACCTCAAACTACTGCCTAGCCTAAAAAAAGCTTGCTTTGTGTAGTGCACCACTGACCCACGAAGTATTCCTACAATTCTCCACCTCATAATGCATTTCCAGCGGTCTGCAGTTCAGACAGCCAGAGAATCGATGAAGCCTTTGGTTGAGACCCTCCACTCACGCCAAACCAAAGGACTTGAATCAATTCTGGGAATGCTGATACAAACTGTGTGTGTTGCATGCACTTATGTGTGACACAGGGGCTCTTCGTCATTTGTGCTACCTCTCAACACAAAATGAAGATGGCTTCAGAACCCAAACATGAGCCACAGCTTGTAGACAGCCACACCCCGTGTGTTTGGTAGGCACAGGCAGGACATTTTCCCCATCTCGGATGAGGCTCCCTGGCAGACACATTCAGTAGACATAGGATTCATTTCCAGTCCTGGATGCCATTTTCCTAAGGAGCTCCATAATGCATTTGATGTTGCGAGCTCCTCATTAACTAAAAAACTTCTTCACTTTGGGCTGTCTGCAGTGACAACTATGCCATTTGGACACAGTGGTCATCATATCTGTGTGGACTACTCTAGCATGCTTCCTGTCAGACCCAAATTTTGAACTTACATACCACTGATGCAGTGCTCATGCTTATGATCCTCATTACACATGGTGTCTCACTGGTTCAAGTGTGGTGTGCATCTACACTGAAAGGATCATTGGCTGACATCACCTTATTATATATGTGGTGTCCATTCTTTCAGATATGTCGATGTATCGTCACATCCTGTTCCAACAATCTGAACATGTTTTCCTTACTGCAATCATTTGGCCAGAATTGTGGACATGTATGTGTAATACCGGCTTTCCATATTTGTGATCGTTTCTTGGTAAAAACAATTGTCACAATATGGTATAATTTTGTTTGCTGGGATCAACCAACAACAATGGGGACAAACATTCAGCCAGTGTGATATTCCTCCTCTCTCTGTGCCATTATGGTCAACACTCACTCATTGTGCAGCTTCATCAATGCATCTGAAAGGGGCAACAGTGCATACTGGGAGCATTAAGTGATTGACTACCGATACCTGGTATCTTCTACTGGTTTGAATAAAATATGCTTATCTTTCAGTAGGTAATTATGCATCCCTTACAGTGCTCTGCTGTTGTCACATACTGCAGTTTGAGCCTCTGAGACAAGCAGTTGTTGGCCATTCAAAACAAACAAAAGACAACTGTGTGATAGACTGCATGAATCTATGCATTACACTTTTTTAAATGCGAGATTACATCTCTGAAATGTACTCATTGCTGCTACACACGGACCTTACCATTTTCCAGAGAATATGTAGTGCAGATCACAAAACTAAGAAAAGGTCTGATCTGAGTCATAAACTCAGCTCCAAATTAGGTGATAGTAGTTCATCTGCAGCTTGACTCCACAAATTAAAATGTGTTCTCTTGCCTCACTAACAAATGTTCATTGCCTCTTCAGCCAACAGCCAAAAAGTGAGCCTAGGATGTCCTCTGAGCCCAACCAACAGATTTTGTTGTTGTTGTTGCACACGAGCCTCAGTTCACAGCTGGCCAATGGCACTTGCACCAGATCAGACAGTGGTGGATACCGAAAAACCTCAAGGAGGGTTCACTACAGATATCTTGAGCTACCTTTACTTTTACTGTAATAAAAGGTAATAAAGTGATATGGAAAGTGTAAGAAAGTTTTATTTAAACTGATTATACACATATACAAGACTCATTGCTGCTACACACGGACCTTACCATTTTCCAGAGAATATGTAGTGCAGATCACAAAACTAAGAAAAGGTCTGATCTGAGTCATAAACTCAGCTCCAAATTAGGTGATAGTAGTTCTTATGATGTTAAAAAAGCTAGAATTGTGGTTCTGTACCTTAAATGATGAATTCTATGCACCTACTCTTCCTGACAAATTGGTTAATTACATTGTCAGCAGGACAAGCAATGCCAGGGTGAGTGTCCAACTGAGGTAAGCCATTAAGTCAATCCTCCTTCACTGTCGACCTCGGCCATGTCATTGTACACCACACTGTTCAAAAACTTCTTTCTACTGTAGCAATAGACAAATATTTTGTACAGTGTGTGCAAAGTAGGATAGTCAGATCTAGGACAGGGAGACGATGCTTGCATAACAAAATCACAATCATTTGTGCCCATTGCTTGTATTGAAGAGTTTGTCCCATTAGTCTCTTTTTAATCACAAAGTATGAGTCTTCTTCAAAATACAGTAGTTCAGTTAAGCACTGATTTAGTTTGTGTGCCAGATCATTACCATCATGTTCCATGAGTTTTGATGGCAAAAGGATGTTGAATTTTGAATGATAAATATTTTCTTCAGCAAAATGCACCATCATGCCAGTCGTAACATGGTCCAGTGTTGGAATAAAAAGTTACTTTCCAATATGTCATAGCATCATTATGATTGCAGTTTTCCTTGTGTCTTTGTCTGCCTGTATGACAAGGAACACTCATCTCCACATTTATCTCTTCAATAACTCCCTTTGCCTCTTCAAAAAAATGAGTAACGTGGCTGTCAGCATAAACTCTCATGCTGTTGTACACTTGAGCATTGAATCTAATTTTACTTTTGCCATTTGTAACGTCCAAGATAGGGTCTTTTAAGATTTTGCTGACTGGATATGCTATGTGCATGTCACTTAGTGTAAACACATTCATAAGAAACTTCCCCACTCCCCATCCCTCCCTCTCTCCCCATCCATCCCTCCCTCCCCACCCCACCCCTCCCTCCCACCCAACACCTGACTCTTCCCCCACCTCACTCTTCCCCCACCTCACTCTTCCCCCACCTCCCTCCCTCCCTCTTCCCCCACCTCCCTCCCTCCCTCATCCCCCATGTCCCTCCCTCCCTCTGCCCCCTCAACCCCAACTACCACCCTCTGCCCCCTCAACCCCAACTACCTCCCTCTGCCCCCTCAACCCCAACTCCCTCCCTCTGCCCCCTCAACCCCAACTCCCTCCCTCTGCCCCCTCAACCCCAACTCCCTCCCTCTGCCCCCTCAACCCCAACTCCCTCCCTCTGCCCCCTCAACCCCAACTCCCTCCCTCTGCCCCCTCAACCCCAACTCCCTCCCTCTGCCCCCTCAACCCCAACTCCCTCCCTCTGCCCCCTCAACCCCAACTCCCTCCCTCTGCCCCCTCAACCCCAACTCCCTCCCTCTGCCCCCTCAACCCCAACTCCCTCCCTCTGCCCCCTCAACCCCAACTCCCTCCCTCTGCCCCCTCAACCCCAACTCCCTCCCTCTGCCCCCTCAACCCCAACTCCCTCCCTCTGCCCCCTCAACCCCAACTCCCTCCCTCTGCCCCCTCAACCCCAACTCCCTCCCTCTGCCCCCTCTTCCCCCTCTTCCCCCTCTTCCCCAACTCCCTCCCTCTGCCCCCTCTTCCCCCTCTTCCCCCTCTTCCCCAACTCCCTCCCTCTGCCCCCTCTTCCCCCTCTTCCCCCTCTTCCCCAACTCCCTCCCTCTGCCCCCTCTTCCCCCTCTTCCCCCTCTTCCCCCTCTTCCCCCTCTTCCCCCTCTTCCCCCTCTTCCCCCTCTTCCCCCTCTTCCCCCTCTTCCCCCTCTTCCCCCTCTTCCCCCTCTTCCCCCTCTTCCCCAACTCCCTACCTCTGCCCCGTCTTCCCCCTCTTCCCCCTCTTCCCCAACTCCCTCCCTCTGCCCCCTCTTCCCCCTCTTACCCAACTCCCTCCCTCTGCCCCCTCTTCGCCGACGCACTCCCTCCCTCTGCCCCCTCTTCGCCGACGCACTCCCTCCCTCTGCCCCCTCTTCGCCGACGCACTCCCTCCCTCTGCCCCCTCTTCGCCGACGCACTCCCTCCCTCTGCCCCCTCTTCGCCGACGCACTCCCTCCCTCTGCCCCCTCTTCGCCGACGCACTCCCTCCCTCTGCCCCCTCTTCGCCGACGCACTCCCTCCCTCTGCCCCCTCTTCGCCGACGCACTCCCTCCCTCTGCCCCCTCTTCGCCGACGCACTCCCTCCCTCTGCCCCCTCTTCGCCGACGCACTCCCTCCCTCTGCCCCCTCTTCGCCGACGCACTCCCTCCCTCTGCCCCCTCTTCGCCGACGCACTCCCTCCCTCTGCCCCCTCTTCGCCGACGCACTCCCTCCCTCTGCCCCCTCTTCGCCGACGCACTCCCTCCCTCTGCCCCCTCTTCGCCGACGCACTCCCTCCCTCTGCCCCCTCTTCGCCGACGCACTCCCTCCCTCTGCCCCCTCTTCGCCGACGCACTCCCTCCCTCTGCCCCCTCTTCGCCGACGCACTCCCTCCCTCTGCCCCCTCTTCGCCGACGCACTCCCTCCCTCTGCCCCCTCTTCGCCGACGCACTCCCTCCCTCTGCCCCCTCTTCGCCGACGCACTCCCTCCCTCTGCCCCCTCTTCGCCGACGCACTCCCTCCCTCTGCCCCCTCTTCGCCGACGCACTCCCTCCCTCTGCCCCCTCTTCGCCGACGCACTCCCTCCCTCTGCCCCCTCTTCGCCGACGCACTCCCTCCCTCTGCCCCCTCTTCGCCGACGCACTCCCTCCCTCTGCCCCCTCTTCGCCGACGCACTCCCTCCCTCTGCCCCCTCTTCGCCGACGCACTCCCTCCCTCTGCCCCCTCTTCGCCGACGCACTCCCTCCCTCTGCCCCCTCTTCGCCGACGCACTCCCTCCCTCTGCCCCCTCTTCGCCGACGCACTCCCTCCCTCTGCCCCCTCTTCGCCGACTCCCTCCCTCTGCCCCCTCTTCGCCGACTCCCTCCCTCTGCCCCCTCTTCGCCGACTCCCTCCCTCGGCCCCCTCTCCGCCGACTCCCTCCCTCGGCCCCCTCTCCGCCGACTCCCTCCCTCGGCCCCCTCTCCGCCGACTCCCTCCCTCTGCCCCCTCTTCCCCGACTCCCTCCCTCTGCCCCCTCTTTCCCGACTCCCTCCGTCTGCCCCCTCTTCCCCGCATCCCACCCACCCTCTGCCCCCCTCACCCTCTGCCCCCCCTCTTCCCCGCATCCCACCCACCCTCTGCCCTCCCCCTCTTCCCCGCATCCCACCCACCCTCTGGCCGCCCCCTCTTCCCCGCATCCCACCCACCCTCTGGCCGCCCCCTCTTCCCCGCATCCCACCCACCCTCTGGCCGCCCCCTCTTCCCCGCATCCCACCCACCCTCTGGCCGCCCCCTCTTCCCCGCATCCCACCCACCCTCTGGCCGCCCCCTCTTCCCCGCATCGCACCCACCCTCTGGCCGCCCCCTCTTCCCCGCATCGCACCCACCCTCTGGCCGCCCCCTCTTCCCCGCATCGCACCCACCCTCTGGCCGCCCCCTCTTCCCCGCATCGCACCCACCCTCTGGCCGCCCCCTCTTCCCCGCATCGCACCCACCCTCTGGCCGCCCCCTCTTCCCCGCATCGCACCCACCCTCTGGCCGCCCCCTCTTCCCCGCATCGCACCCACCCTCTGGCCGCCCCCTCTTCCCCGCATCCCACCCACCCTCTGGCCGCCCCCTCTTCCCCGCATCCCACCCACCCTCTGGCCGCCCCCTCTTCCCCGCATCCCACCCACCCTCTGGCCGCCCCCTCTTCCCCGCATCCCACCCACCCTCTGGCCGCCCCCTCTTCCCCGCATCCCACCCACCCTCTGGCCGCCCCCTCTTCCCCGCATCCCACCCACCCTCTGGCCGCCCCCTCTTCCCCGCATCCCACCCACCCTCTGGCCGCCCCCTCTTCCCCGCATCCCACCCACCCTCTGGCCGCCCCCTCTTCCCCGCATCCCACCCACCCTCTGGCCGCCCCCTCTTCCCCGCATCCCACCCACCCTCTGGCCGCCCCCTCTTCCCCGCATCCCACCCACCCTCTGGCCGCCCCCTCTTCCCCGCATCCCACCCACCCTCTGGCCGCCCCCTCTTCCCCGCATCCCACCCACCCTCTGGCCGCCCCCTCTTCCCCGCATCCCACCCACCCTCTGGCCGCCCCCTCTTCCCCGCATCCCACCCACCCTCTGGCCGCCCCCTCTTCCCCGCATCCCACCCACCCTCTGGCCGCCCCCTCTTCCCCGCATCCCACCCACCCTCTGGCCGCCCCCTCTTCCCCGCATCCCACCCACCCTCTGGCCGCCCCCTCTTCCCCGCATCCCACCCACCCTCTGGCCGCCCCCTCTTACCCGCATCCCACCCACCCTCTGGCCGCCCCCTCTTACCCGCATCCCACCCACCCTCTGGCCGCCTCCTCTTCCCCGCATCCCACCCACCCTCTGGCCGCCCCCTCTTCCCCGCATCCCACCCACCCTCTGGCCGCCCCCTCTTCCCCGCATCCCACCCACCCTCTGGCCGCCCCCTCTTCCCCGCATCCCACCCACCCTCTGGCCGCCCCCTCTTACCCGCATCCCACCCACCCTCCGGCCGCCCCCTCTTACCCGCATCCCACCCACCCTCTGGCCGCCCCCTCTTACCCGCATCCCACCCACCCTCTGGCCGCCCCCTCTTACCCGCATCCCACCCACCCTCTGGCCGCCCCCTCTTACCCGCATCCCACCCACCCTCCGGCCGCCCCCTCTTACCCGCATCCCACCCACCCTCCGGCCGCCCCCTCTTACCCGCATCCCACCCACCCTCCGGCCGCCCCCTCTTACCCGCATCCCACCCACCCTCCGGCCGCCCCCTCTTACCCGCATCCCACCCACCCTCCGGCCGCACCCTCTTACCCGCATCCCACCCACCCTCCGGCCGCCCCCTCTTACCCGCATCCCACCCACCCTCCGGCCGCCCCCTCTTCCCCGCATCCCACCCACCCTCCGGCCGCCCCCTCTTCCCCGCATCCCACCCCCCCTCCGGCCGCCCCCTCTTCCCCGCATCCCACCAGCCCTCCGGCCGCCCCCTCTTCCCCGCATCCCACCCGCCCTCCGGCCGCCCCCTCTTCCCCCGCATCCCACCCGCCCTCCGGCCGCCCCCTCTTCCCCCGCATCCCACCCACCCTCCGGCCGCCCCCTATTCCCCCGCCTCCCACCCACCCTCCGGCCGCCCCCTATTCCCCCGCCTCCCACCCACCCTCCGGCCGCCCCCTCTTCCCCCTCCTCCCACCCACCCTCTGGCCGCCCCCTCTTCCCCCGCCTCCCACCCACCCTCTGGCCGCCCCCTCTTCCCCCGCCTCCCACCCACCCTCTGGCCGCCCCCTCTTCCCCCGCCTCCCACCCACCCTCCGGCCGCCCCCTCTTCTCCCGCCTCCCACCCACCCTCCGGCCGCCCCCTCTTCTCCCGCCTCCCACCCACCCTCCGGCCGCCCCCTCTTCCCCGCCTCCCACCCACCCTCCGGCCGCCCCCTCTTCCCCGCCTCCCACCCACCCTCCGGCCGCCCCCTCTTCCCCGCCTCCCACCCACCCTCTGGGCGCCCCCTCTTCCCCCGCCTCCCACCCACCCTCTGGGCGCCCCCTCTTCCCCCGCCTCCCACCCACCCTCTGGGCGCCCCCTCTTCCCCCGCCTCCCACACACCCTCTGGGCGCCCCCTCTTCCCCCGCCTCCCACACACCCTCTGGCCGCCCCCTCTTCCCCCGCCTCCCACACACCCTCTGGCCGCCCCCTCTTCCCCCGCCTCCCACACACCCTCTGGCCGCCCCCTCTTGCCCGCCTCCCACCCACCCTCTGGCCGCCCCCTCTTGCCCGCCTCCCACCCACCCTCTGGCCGCCCCCTCTTGCCCGCCTCCCACCCACCCTCTGGCCGCCCCCTCTTGCCCGCCTCCCACCCACCCTCTGGCCGCCCCCTCTTGCCCGCCTCCCACCCACCCTCTGGCCGCCCCCTCTTGCCCGCCTCCCACCCACCCTCTGGCCGCCACCTCTTGCCCGCCTCCCACCCACCCTCTGGCCGCCACCTCTTGCCCGCCTCCCACCCACCCTCTGGCCGCCACCTCTTGTGCGCCTCCCACCCACCCTCCCTCTGCCGCCACCTCTTGTGCGCCTCCCACCCACCCTCCCTCTGGGCGCCCCCTCTTGCCCGCCTCCCACCCACCCTCCCTCTGGCCGCCCCCTCTTGCCCGCCTCCCACCCACCCTCCCTCTGACCGCCCCCTCTTGCCCGCCTCCCACCCACCCTCCCTCTGGCCGCCCCCTCTTGCCCGCCTCCCACCCACCCTCCCTCTGGCCGCCCCCTCTTGCCCGCCTCCCACCCACCCTCTGGCCGCCCCCTCTTGCCCGCCTCCCACCCACCCTCCCTCAGGCCGCCCCCTCTTGCCCGCCTCCCACCCACCCTCCCTCTGGCCGCCCCCTCTTGCCCGCCTCCCACCCACCCTCCCTCTGGCTGCCCCCTCTTGCCCGCCTCCCACCCACCCTCCCTCTGGCCGCCCCCTCTTGCCCGCATCCCACCCACCCTCCCTCTGGCCGCCCCCTCTTGCCCGCATCCCACCCACCCTCCGGCCGCCCCCTCTTGCCCGCATCCCACCCACCCTCCGGCCGCCCCCTCTTGCCCGCATCCCACCCACCCTCCGGCCGCCCCCTCTTCCCCGCATCCCACCCACCCTCCGGCCGCCCCCTCTTCCCCGCATCCCACCCACCCTCCGGCCGCCCCCTCTTCCCCGCATCCCACCCACCCTCCGGCCGCCCCCTCTTCCCCGCATCCCACCCACCCTCCGGCCGCCCCCTCTTCCCCGCATCCCACCCACCCTCCGGCCGCCCCCTCTTCCCCGCATCCCACCCACCCTCCGGCCGCCCCCTCTTCCCCGCATCCCACCCACCCTCCGGCCGCCCCCTCTTCCCCGCATCCCACCCACCCTCCGGCCGCCCCCTCTTCCCCGCATCCCACCCACCCTCCGGCCGCCCCCTCTTCCCCCGCATCCCACCCACCCTCCGGCCGCCCCCTCTTCTCCCGCCTCCCACCCACCCTCCGGCCGCCCCCTCTTCTCCCGTCTCCCACCCACCCTCCGGCCGCCCCCTCTTCCCCGCCTCCCCCCCACCCTCCGGCCGCCCCCTCTTCCCCGCCTCCCACCCACCCTCCGGCCGCCCCCTCTTCCCCGCATCCCACCCACCCTCCGGCCGCCCCCTCTTCCCCGCATCCCACCCACCCTCCGGCCGCCCCCTCTTCCCCGCATCCCACCCACCCTCCGGCCGCCCCCTCTTCCCCCGCCTCCCACCCACCCTCCGGCCGCCCCCTCTTCCCCCGCCTCCCACCCACCCTCTGCCGCCCCCTCTTCCCCCGCCTCCCACCCACCCTCTGCCGCCCCCTCTTCCCCCGCCTCCCACCCACCCTCTGGCCGCCCCCTCTTCCCCCGCCTCCCACCCACCCTCTGGCCGCCCCCTCTTCGCCCGCCTCCCACCCACCCTCTGGCCGCCCCCTCTTCGCCCGCCTCCCACCCACCCTCTGGCCGCCCCCTCTTCGCCCGCCTCCCACCCACCCTCTGGCCGCCCCCTCTTCGCCCGCCTCCCACCCACCCTCTGGCCGCCCCCTCTTCGCCCGCCTCCCACCCACCCTCTGGCCGCCCCCTCTTCGCCCGCCTCCCACCCACCCTCTGGCCGCCCCCTCTTCGCCCGCCTCCCACCCACCCTCTGGCCGCCCCCTCTTCGCCCGCCTCCCACCCACCCTCTGGCCGCCCCCTCTTCGCCCGCCTCCCACCCACCCTCTGGCCGCCCCCTCTTCGCCCGCCTCCCACCCACCCTCTGGCCGCCCCCTCTTCGCCCGCCTCCCACCCACCCTCTGGCCGCCCCCTCTTCGCCCGCATCCCACCCACCCTCTGGCCGCCCCCTCTTCGCCCGCCTCCCACCCACCCTCTGGCCGCCCCCTCTTCGCCCGCCTCCCACCCACCCTCTGGCCGCCCCCTCTTCGCCCGCATCCCACCCACCCTCTGGCCGCCCCCTCTTCGCCCGCATCCCACCCACCCTCTGGCCGCCCCCTCTTGCCCGCATCCCACCCACCCTCTGGCCGCCCCCTCTTGCCCGCATCCCACCCACCCTCTGGCCGCCCCCTCTTGCCCGCATCCCACCCACCCTCTGGCCGCCCCCTCTTGCCCGCATCCCACCCACCCTCTGGCCGCCCCCTCTTGCCCGCATCCCACCCACCCTCTGGCCGCCCCCTCTTGCCCGCATCCCACCCACCCTCTGGCCGCCCCCTCTTGCCCGCATCCCACCCACCCTCTGGCCGCCCCCTCTTGCCCGCATCCCACCCACCCTCTGGCCGCCCCCTCTTGCCCGCATCCCACCCACCCTCTGGCCGCCCCCTCTTGCCCGCATCCCACCCACCCTCTGGCCGCCCCCTCTTGCCCGCATCCCACCCACCCTCTGGCCGCCCCCTCTTGCCCGCATCCCACCCACCCTCTGGCCGCCCCCTCTTGCCCGCATCCCACCCACCCTCTGGCCGCCCCCTCTTGCCCGCATCCCACCCACCCTCTGGCCGCCCCCTCTTGCCCGCATCCCACCCACCCTCTGGCCGCCCCCTCTTGCCCGCATCCCACCCACCCTCCGGCCGCCCCCTCTTGCCCGCATCCCACCCACCCTCCGGCCGCCCCCTCTTGCCCGCATCCCACCCACCCTCCGGCCGCCCCCTCTTCCTCGCATCCCACCCACCCTCCGGCCGCCCCCTCTTCCCCGCATCCCACCCACCCTCCGGCCGCCCCCTCTTCCCCGCATCCCACCCACCCTCCGGCCGCCCCCTCTTCCCCGCATCCCACCCACCCTCCGGCCGCCCCCTCTTCCCCGCATCCCACCCACCCTCCGGCCGCCCCCTCTTCCCCGCATCCCACCCACCCTCCGGCCGCCCCCTCTTCCCCCGCATCCCACCCACCCTCCGGCCGCCCCCTCTTCCCCCGCAACCCACCCACCCTCCGGCCGCCCCCTCTTACCCCGCCTCCCACCCACCCTCCGGCCGCCCCCTCTTCTCCCGCCTCCTACCCACCCCCTGGCCGCCCCCTCTTCCCTGCCTCCCACCCACCCTCCGGCCGCCCCCTCTTCCCCGCATCCCACCCACCCTCTGGCCGCCCCCTCTTCCCCCGCCTCCCACCCACCCTCTGGCCGCCCCCTCTTCCCCCGCCTCCCACCCACCCTCTGGCCGCCCCCTCTTCCCCCGCCTCCCACCCACCCTCTGGCCGCCCCCTCTTCGCCCGCCTCCCACCCACCCTCTGGCCGCCCCCTCTTCGCCCGCCTCCCACCCACCCTCTGGCCGCCCCCTCTTCGCCCGCCTCCCACCCACCCTCTGGCCGCCCCCTCTTCGCCCGCCTCCCACCCACCCTCTGGCCGCCCCCTCTTCGCCCGCCTCCCACCCACCCTCTGGCCGCCCCCTCTTCGCCCGCCTCCCACCCACCCTCTGGCCGCCCCCTCTTCGCCCGCCTCCCACCCACCCTCTGGCCGCCCCCTCTTCGCCCGCCTCCCACCCACCCTCTGGCCGCCCCCTCTTCGCCCGCCTCCCACCCACCCTCTGGCCGCCCCCTCTTCGCCCGCCTCCCACCCACCCTCTGGCCGCCCCCTCTTCGCCCGCCTCCCACCCACCCTCTGGCCGCCCCCTCTTCGCCCGCCTCCCACCCACCCTCTGGCCGCCCCCTCTTCGCCCGCCTCCCACCCACCCTGTGGGCGCCCCCTCTTGCCCGCCTCCCACCCACCCTCTGGCCGCCCCCTCTTGCCCGCATCCCACCCACCCTCTGGCCGCCCCCTCTTGCGCGCATCCCACCCACCCTCTGGCCGCCCCCTGTTGCCCGCATCCCACCCACCCTCTGGCCGCCCCCTCTTGCCCGCATCCCACCCACCCTCTGGCCGCCCCCTCTTGCCCGCATCCCAGCCACCCTCTGGCCGCCCCCTCTTGCCCGCATCCCAGCCACCCTCTGGCCGCCCCCTGTTACCCGCATCCCACCCACCCTCTGGCCGCCCCCTGTTACCCGCATCCCACCCACCCTCCGGCCGCCCCCTCTTGCCCGCATCCCACCCACCCTCCGGCCGCCCCCTCTTCCTCGCATCCCACCCACCCTCCGGCCGCCCCCTCTTCCTCGCATCCCACCCACCCTCCGGCCGCCCCCTCTTCCCCCGCATCCCACCCACCCTCCGGCCGCCCCCTCTTCCCCCGCATCCCACCCACCCTCCGGCCGCCCCCTCTTCCCCCGCATCCCACCCACCCTCCGGCCGCCCCCTCTTCCCCCGCATCCCACCCACCCTCCGGCCGCCCCCTCTTCCCCGCATCCCACCCACCCTCCGGCCGCCCCCTCTTCCCCGCATCCCACCCACCCTCCGGCCGCCCCCTCTTCCCCGCATCCCACCCACCCTCCGGCCGCCCCCTCTTCCCCCGCATCCCACCCACCCTCCGGCCGCCCCCTCTTCTCCCGCCTCCCACCCACCCTCCGGCCGCCCCCTCTTCTCCCGTCTCCCACCCACCCTCCGGCCGCCCCCTCTTCCCCGCCTCCCCCCCACCCTCCGGCCGCCCCCTCTTCCCCGCCTCCCACCCACCCTCCGGCCGCCCCCTCTTCCCCGCATCCCACCCACCCTCCGGCCGCCCCCTCTTCCCCGCATCCCACCCACCCTCCGGCCGCCCCCTCTTCCCCCGCCTCCCACCCACCCTCCGGCCGCCCCCTCTTCCCCCGCCTCCCACCCACCCTCCGGCCGCCCCCTCTTCCCCCGCCTCCCACCCACCCTCTGGCCGCCCCCTCTTCCCCCGCCTCCCACCCACCCTCTGGCCGCCCCCTCTTCCCCCGCCTCCCACCCACCCTCTGGCCGCCCCCTCTTCGCCCGCCTCCCACCCACCCTCTGGCCGCCCCCTCTTCGCCCGCCTCCCACCCACCCTCTGGCCGCCCCCTCTTCGCCCGCCTCCCACCCACCCTCTGGCCGCCCCCTCTTCGCCCGCCTCCCACCCACCCTCTGGCCGCCCCCTCTTCGCCCGCCTCCCACCCACCCTCTGGCCGCCCCCTCTTCGCCCGCCTCCCACCCACCCTCTGGCCGCCCCCTCTTCGCCCGCCTCCCACCCACCCTCTGGCCGCCCCCTCTTCGCCCGCCTCCCACCCACCCTCTGGCCGCCCCCTCTTCGCCCGCCTCCCACCCACCCTCTGGCCGCCCCCTCTTCGCCCGCCTCCCACCCACCCTCTGGCCGCCCCCTCTTCGCCCGCCTCCCACCCACCCTCTGGCCGCCCCCTCTTCGCCCGCCTCCCACCCACCCTCTGGCCGCCCCCTCTTCGCCCGCCTCCCACCCACCCTCTGGCCGCCCCCTCTTCGCCCGCCTCCCACCCACCCTCTGGCCGCCCCCTCTTCGCCCGCCTCCCACCCACCCTCTGGCCGCCCCCTCTTCGCCCGCCTCCCACCCACCCTCTGGCCGCCCCCTCTTCGCCCGCCTCCCACCCACCCTCTGGCCGCCCCCTCTTCGCCCGCCTCCCACCCACCCTCTGGCCGCCCCCTCTTCGCCCGCCTCCCACCCACCCTCTGGCCGCCCCCTCTTCGCCCGCCTCCCACCCACCCTGTGGGCGCCCCCTCTTGCCCGCCTCCCACCCACCCTCTGGCCGCCCCCTCTTGCCCGCATCCCACCCACCCTCTGGCCGCCCCCTGTTGCGCGCATCCCACCCACCCTCTGGCCGCCCCCTGTTGCCCGCATCCCACCCACCCTCTGGCCGCCCCCTGTTGCCCGCATCCCACCCACCCTCTGGCCGCCCCCTGTTGCCCGCATCCCACCCACCCTCTGGCCGCCCCCTCTTGCCCGCATCCCACCCACCCTCTGGCCGCCCCCTCTTGCCCGCATCCCAGCCACCCTCTGGCCGCCCCCTGTTACCCGCATCCCACCCACCCTCTGGCCGCCCCCTGTTACCCGCATCCCACCCACCCTCTGGCCGCCCCCTCTTGCCCGCATCCCACCCACCCTCCGGCCGCCCCCTCTTCCTCGCATCCCACCCACCCTCCGGCCGCCCCCTCTTCCTCGCATCCCACCCACCCTCCGGCCGCCCCCTCTTCCCCCGCATCCCACCCACCCTCCGGCCGCCCCCTCTTCCCCCGCATCCCACCCACCCTCCGGCCGCCCCCTCTTCCCCCGCATCCCACCCACCCTCCGGCCGCCCCCTCTTCCCCCGCATCCCACCCACCCTCCGGCCGCCCCCTCTTCCCCCGCATCCCACCCACCCTCCGGCCGCCCCCTCTTCCCCCGCCTCACACCCACCCTCCGGCCGCCCCCTCTTCGCCCGCCTCCCACCCACCCTCCGGCCGCCCCCTCTTCGCCCGCCTCCCACCCACCCTCTGGCCGCCCCCTCTTGCCCGCCTCCCACCCACCCTCTGGCCGCCCCCTCTTGCCCGCCTCCCACCCACCCTCTGGCCGCCACCTCTTGCCCGCCTCCCACCCACCCTCTGGCCGCCACCTCTTGCCCGCCTCCCACCCACCCTCCCTCTGCCGCCCCCTCTTGCCCGCCTCCCACCCACCCACCCTCTGCCGCCCCCTCTTGCCCGCCTCCCACCCACCCTCCCTCTGCCGCCCCCTCTTGCCCGCCTCCCACCCACCCTCCCTCTGCCGCCCCCTCTTGCCCGCCTCCCACCCACCCTCCCTCTGCCACCCCCTCTTGCCCGCCTCCCACCCACCCTCCCTCTGCCGCCCCCTCTTGCCCGCCTCCTACCCACCCTCCCTCTGCCGCCCCCTCTTGCCCGCCTCCTACCCACCCTCCCTCGGCCGCCCCCTCTTGCCCGCCTCCCACCCACCCTCCCTCGGCCGCCCCCTCTTGCCCGCCTCCCACCCACCCTCCCTCGGCCGCCCCCTCTTGCCCGCCTCCCACCCACACCCTGGCCGCCCCCTCTTGCCCGCCTCCCACCCTCCCTCTGGCCGCCCCCTCTTCCCCCCGCCACGCTTCCCACCCTCCCTCTGGCTGCCCCCTCTTTTCCCCGCCACGCTTCCCACCCTCCCTCTGGCTGCCCCCTCTTTTCCCCGCCACGCTTCCCACCCTCCCTCTGGCTGCCCCCTCTTTTCCCCGCCACGCTTCCCACCCTCCCTCTGGCTGCCCCCTCTTTTCCCCGCCACGCTTCCCACCCTCCCTCTGGCTGCCCCCTCTTTTCCCCGCCACGCTTCCCACCCTCCCTCTGGCTGCCCCCTCTTTTCCCCGCCACGCTTCCCACCCTCCCTCTGGCTGCCCCCTCTTTTCCCCGCCACGCTTCCCACCCTCCCTCTGGCTGCCCCCTCTTTTCCCCGCCACGCTTCCCACCCTCCCTCTGGCTGCCCCCTCTTTTCCCCGCCACGCTTCCCACCCTCCCTCTGGCTGCCCCCTCTTTTCCCCGCCACGCTTCCCACCCTCCCTCTGGCTGCCCCCTCTTTCCCCCCCCACGCTTCCCACCCTCCCTCTGGCTGCCCCCTCTTTTCCCCCCGCCTCCCTCCCTCCCTCTGGCTGCCCCCTCTTTTCCCCCCGCCTCCCTCCCTCCCTCTGGCTGCCCCCTCTTTTCCCCCCGCCTCCCTCCCTCCCTCTGGCTGCCCCCTCTTTTCCCCCCGCCTCCCTCCCTCCCTCTGGCTGCCCCCTCTTTTCCCCCCGCCTCCCTCCCTCCCTCTGGCTGCCCCCTCTTTTCCCCCCGCCTCCCTCCCTCCCTCTGGCTGCCCCCTCTTTTCCCCCCGTCTCCCTCCCTCCCTCTGGCTGCCCCCTCTTCCCCCCCCGTCTCCCTCCCTCCCTCTGGCTGCCCCCTCTTCCCCCCCCGTCTCCCTCCCTCCCTCTGGCTGCCCCCTCTTCCCCCCCCGTCTCCCTCCCTCCCTCTGGCTGCCCCCTCTTCCCCCCCCGTCTCCCTCCCTCTGGCTGCCCCCTCTTCCCCCCGCCTCCCTCCCTCCCTCTGGCTGCCCCTCTTCCCCCCGCCTCCCTCCCTCCCTCTGGCTGCCCCCTCTTCCCCCCGCCTCCCTCCCTCCCTCCCTCTCTCCCTCCCCCTCGCTGCCCCCCTCTTCCCCCCACCTCCCGCCCCCTCCCTCCCTCTCGCTGCCCCCCTCTTTTCCCCGCCTCCCTCCCTCCCTCTGCCACCCTCTGTCCCCTGTTTTCCCCTCCCTCCCTCTCTCCCTCTGCCACCCTCTGCCCCCTCTTTTCCCCTCCCTCCCTCCCTCTGCCACCCTCTGCCCCCTCTTTTCCCCGCCCCCCTCCCTCCCTCTGCCCCCTCTTTTCCCCGCCTCCCTCTCTCCCTCCCTCACCCTCTTTTCCCCGCCTCCCACTCTCCCTCCCTCTGGCTGCCCCCTCTTCCCCCCGCCTCCCTCCCTCCCTCCCTCTCTCCCTCCCCCTCGCTGCCCCCCTCTTCCCCCCACCTCCCGCCCCCTCCCTCCCTCTCGCTGCCCCCCTCTTCCCCCCGCCTCCCTCCCCCTCCCTCTCGCTGCCCCCCTCTTCCCCCCGCCTCCCTCCCCCTCCCTCTCGCTGCCCCCCCTCTTCCCCCCGCCTCCCTCCCCCTCCCTCTCGCTGTCCCCCTCTTTTCCCCGCCTCCCTCCCTCCCTCTGCCACCCTCTGTCCCCTGTTTTCCCCTCCCTCCCTCTCTCCCTCTGCCACCCTCTGTCCCCTCTTTTCCCCTCCCTCCCTCCCTCCCTCTGCCACCCTCTGCCCCCTCTTTTCCCCGCCCCCCTCCCTCCCTCCCTCCCTCTGCCACCCTCTGCCCCCTCTTTTCCCCGCCCCCCTCCCTCCCTCTGCCCCCTCTTTTCCCCGCCTCCCTCTCTCCCTCCCTCACGCTCTTTTCCCCGCCTCCCACTCTCCCTCCCTCCCTCCCTCTGCCTCCTCTTTTCCCCGCCTCCCACTCTCCCTCCCTCCCACTCTCCCTCCCTCCCTCTGCCCCCTCTGCCCCCTCTGCCCTCTCTTTTCCCCGCCTCCCTCCCTCTGCCCCCTCTGCCCTCTCTTTTCCCCGCCTCCCTCCCTCTGCCCCCTCTTTTCCCCGCCTCCCTCCCTCTGCCCCCCCTTTTCCCCGCCTCCCTCCCTCTGCCCCCTCTTTTCCCCGCCTCCCTCCCTTCCTCCCTCTGCCCCCTCTGTGCCCCCTCTTTTCCCCGCCTCCCTCCCTTCCTCCCTCTGCCCCCTCTGTGCCCCCTCTTTTCCCCGCCTCCCTCCCTCCCTCCCTCCCTCCCCCTCTGTGCCCCCTCTTTTCCCCGCCTCCCTCCCTCCCTCCCCCTGCCCCCTCTTTTCCCCGCCTCCCTCCCTCCCCCTGCCCCCTCTTTTCCCCGCCTCCCTCCCTCCCTCTGCCCCCTCCTTTCCCCGCCTCCCTCCCTCCTTCTGCCCCCCTCTTTTCCCCGCCTCCCTCCCTCCCTCTGCCCCCCTCTTTTCCCCGCCTCCCTACCTCCCTCTGCCCCCCTCTTTTCCCCGCCTCCCTCCCTCCCTCTGCCCCCCTCATTTCCCCGCCTCCCTCCCTCCCTCTGCCCCCCTCTTTTCCCCGCCTCCCTCCCTCCCTCTGCCCCCCTCTTTTCCCCGCCTCCCTCCCTCCCTCTGCCCCCCTCTTTTCCCCGCCTCCCTCCCTCCCTCTGCCCCCCTCTTTTCCCCGCCTCCCTCCCTCCCTCCCTCTGCCCCCCTCTTTTCCCCGCCTCCCTCCCTCCCTCTGCCCCCCTCTTTTCCCCGCCTCCCACCCTCCCTCTGCCCCCCTCTTTTCCCCGCCTCTCTCCCTCCGTCTGCCCCCCTCTTTTCCCCGCCTCTCTCCCTCCGTCTGCCCCCCCTCTTACCCCGCCTCCCTCCCTCCCTCCCTCTGCCCCCCTTTCACCAGCTCCATCGCTCTGCCCCCCCTTTCACCAGCTCCATCGCTCTGCCCCCCCTTTCACCAGCTCCATCGCTCTGCCCCCCCCTTTCACCAGCTCCATCGCTCTGCCCCCCCTTTCACCAGCTCCATCGCTCTGCCCCCCCTTTCACCAGCTCCATCGCTCTGCCCCCCCTTTCACCAGCTCCATCGCTCTGCCCCCCCTTTCACCAGCTCCATCGCTCTGCCCCCCCTTTCACCAGCTCCATCGCTCTGCCCCCCCTTTCACCAGCTCCATCGCTCTGCCCCCCCTTTCACCAGCTCCATCGCTCTGCCCCCCCTTTCACCAGCTCCATCGCTCTGCCCCCCCTTTCACCAGCTCCATCGCTCTGCCCCCCCTTTCACCAGCTCCATCGCTCTGCCCCCCCTTTCACCAGCTCCATCGCTCTGCCCCCCTTTTCACCAGCTCCATCGCTCTGCCCCCCTTTTCACCAGCTCCATCGCTCTGCCCCCCTTTTCACCAGCTCCATCGCTCTGCCCCCCTTTTCACCAGCTCCATCGCTCTGCCCCCCTTTTCACCAGCTCCATCGCTCTGCCCCCCTTTTCACCAGCTCCATCGCTCTGCCCCCCTTTTCACCAGCTCCATCGCTCTGCCCCCCTTTTCACCAGCTCCATCGCTCTGCCCCCCTTTTCACCAGCTCCATCGCTCTGCCCCCCTTTTCACCAGCTCCATCGCTCTGCCCCCCTTTTCACCAGCTCCATCGCTCTGCCCCCCTTTTCACCAGCTCCATCGCTCTGCCCCCCTTTTCACCAGCTCCATCGCTCTGCCCCCCTTTTCACCAGCTCCATCGCTCTGGCCCCCCTTTCACCAGCTCCATCGCTCTGGCCCCCCTTTCACCAGCTCCATCGCTCTGCCCCCCTTTCACCAGCTCCATCGCTCTGCCCCCCTTTCACCAGCTCCATCGCTCTGCCCCCCTTTTCACCAGCTCCATCGCTCTGGCCCCCCTTTCACCAGCTCCATCGCTCTGGCCCCCCTTTCACCAGCTCCATCGCTCTGGCCCCCCTTTCACCAGCTCCATCGCTCTGGCCCCCCTTTCACCAGCTCCATCGCTCTGGCCCCCCTTTCACCAGCTCCATCGCTCTGGCCCCCCTTTCACCAGCTCCATCGCTCTGGCCCCCCTTTCACCAGCTCCATCGCTCTGCCCCCCCTTTCACCAGCTCCATCGCTCTGCCCCCCCTTTCACCAGCTCCATCGCTCTGCCCCCCCTTTCACCAGCTCCATCGCTCTGCCCCCCCTTTCACCAGCTCCATCGCTCTGCCCCCCTTTCACCAGCTCCATCGCTCTGCCCCCCTTTCACCAGCTCCATCGCTCTGCCCCCCTTTCACCAGCTCCATCGCTCTGCCCCCCTTTCACCAGCTCCATCGCTCTGCCCCCCTTTCACCAGCTCCATCGCTCTGCCCCCCTTTCACCAGCTCCATCGCTCTGCCCCCCTTTCACCAGCTCCATCGCTCTGCCCCCCTTTCACCAGCTCCATCGCTCTGCCCCCTTCCCCCTCCTCCCTCCCTCACTCTTCCCCCGCCTCTCTCCCTCACTCTTCCCCCGCCTCTCTCCCTCACTCTTCCCCCGCCTCTCTCCCTCACTCTTCCCCCGCCTCTCTCCCTCACTCTTCCCCCGCCTCTCTCCCTCACTCTTCCCCCGCCTCTCTCCCTCACTCTTCCCCCACCCCTCTCCCTGCCTCACTCTTCCCCCACCCCTCTCCCTGCCTCACTCTTCCCCCACCCCTCTCCCTGCCTCACTCTTCCCCCACCCCTCTCCCTCTTCTCCCGCCTCCCTCCCTCACTCTCTCCCCACCTACCTCCCTCCCCCACTCTCTCCCAACCTCCGTCCCTCCCTCCCTCTGCCCCTACCACCCTCCCTCCAACCCTCCCTCCCTATCTTCCCCCCTCGCCCTCTGTATGACAGTGCCATGTAGGAACAAGACACAGATGTCCTGATACTTGACTTTCTTCGTTTTTCAGTTTCTTGAAGACCCATTAAGGGCTGACGACCCTAGTGTTTGGGTAAAGCAACATCCCAAACTGAAACAACATGCTGCTGGATCTGAGCATAATGTAAGTTTTCACACAAGCATTGTAATGTGTAGGAAGTGTAGTAAGAAACTCTAGTTAGATGTGTTATTTGTAGGTTATTACCAATGGTATTTTAACAGCACTTCTAACAATCATATCTTTACGGATCATTACCCTTGCATGAAGTTTTGGTTATGATTCTATGTAATGAATGCCTTAAGTACATATTTGGTGTCAACGCAGCAAGGAAGACTTCCTCTTGTAAGTAATTGTTAATGTTGTTATATGTCAGTGTCACAGTGCTGTAACAGATGTAGAACTAAGACATGTGACGGGTGTATAGTCTAGATTTACTAGTCACTATTCACTGTAGTATTTACATCATTACTGAAATCCTGCATTGGGTGTGTTTAATTCATTATGATTTCCCTCCAGTACACATGACAAATTTTCATTTTTCCCTAAAAAAAATATGGCAAGAAGCTGTGTAAATAACATTAAATTTGGCTAATTTTGATATGATGCCATATTCATTTGATTAATGACCAAAATGTCCTGTTTATGGGTTTACAGCTAGAAGATTATTTGCATCTCTATATTATCTGAATTTAATTTTGAAATGTTGCCACACACGTATATCAGATTTGTATATGGGAGTACAACCATCCGATAGAATAGGCCATAGTGCCTCTGAAATCAGAGTGGATTATGTGACAGGAATAGAAAGTGACAGTATGCCAAATAAATACTGCACAATGGCTGATAGCAAAATCAGGGCCCATAGAACTGATTTGGATGCATTCTGACACACACTTCCCAATCGATAAGAATCTGCAAAGTTGGATGATACTCATGAGAAAGGAATATTGAGAGCTGTCATATACACAGAGAAGATAGCAAATAGATATAATTCACAGATTGTTTTCTTCTTTCAGTCTGTTGAAGATCCATTGGGAGTATTTTGGTCCACTGATTTCATCAAGGAGGATCCTGAATTAAATTTGGAAATGAATATAACTGAGGATACTGTAAGTATTTACATGTCTGATGTATTGTTTGTAGTCAATAATAAGTCTTTTGGTAAGTGTGTAGAGTAAAAGTTGTATTGCAGTGGAATTGTCACAGATTGTCAGTCTTATGGAATTTGTTGCTGTTCGTAATTGTAGAGTATTCTTGTACTCCTGCACTTGAATGTCATATCACTTCTTACATTTTCACTGTTTTAAATAGAAGTGGAATGGGACTAGTGGCTGGTATAATTCTGTTCTCTGTAGCCTTTGTTGATATTAACTGCATTGTATAATGGTTGTCTGTGATGGTCATGAAATTTACATTTAGATAAAGTGTAAGTTCCAATAGTGTAGGTCATTTGAGAATTATTCCTTCTTTCAACAACTTCTGATAAATAGAATTCAAAAGAACATTGGCTGTCTTATCTTTTGTGTGAATCATAGTTATTCTTGAGTTTTCCTAAAAAAAATTTCGGATTTGAAAAACAGAGATGAAATTTGTGTGTTCTAGATCAGCCCCGATACGTTGGCACATATTGTGGCAGCTTCTGTGGTACCTGTTGTATTAATTATAAAATTTTCAGTAATAGAAAAAATCTGTATATGGCTTTTGGTGAATGATTGTACATAGCTGAAGCCATGTATGACCTCACCATTAGAGTCCTGGCAGATCTAAAGAAAAAAGATAATTTTATTAAGTATGCTTTATGACCTTGCAAGGGATGGAGATGCTCACATTAATAAACATGTCACAGGAATGAAATTAGACAAAGATTGGGGAACATTCCACATACAATTGCTGAAGGTTAGGTACTGGCTCACTCATGATCTCATTGTTCATAAACAAACTTTCTGAAGTTATAAAGGATTTTTCAGGCACTGAAATGTTGGCTTCATCAGACACTGGAATGTGTGGTGATTACACAAGCATACAGGTCGAGGATCCAAACTATCATGCTATGGACAGCTCAGAGAGTATGTAAAGGAGTGTAGCTGATTCACAGCTAACAGGCCAGACTTAATGTCACAGAGACTCATGTTATGCCATTTTAAACAAATGAAAGGGATGCATTGGCATCACAAGTAGACAGGACAGTAAGTGAAACAGTAGTAGTGTTGTTCCACAAGAAGGGTTTTACAGAAATGAGAAAGCCACACATAGTAGTAAGGGATGTGCATATGGGCAGTTTGGCTAAAACAGCGATCTGTAAGGTGTCCTAGGGCATAGCTGTACTTGTCAAAGTGGCTGGATTGTAGTTGGTGACTACTTACCATGAAAATACAAAAGACCATACTGACCTTTGTATGCAGCCCAAGAGATCACAGATCGATAGAGATGTCTCCATGGCACCAGGGCCAGAGGTTCAGGGATAGTGTCCACTGCATGGAGTGCTGCTTCCATAGCAAGTGTTCAGAACAGTGTGTTGCTGGTTGTGTGGTCTGGAAAACCATGTCATGTGGTTGACACTGAAATCACTGACGTGTACCCCACTTGTTACTTTGAAAATATTTAACTTAGATTAAAGAGTGGTAGACACCTGAGAAATCTACGAATAGGATGTGTGACCATAACAGTGATCCTGAGTAATACATGTAGTTGTGCAGTGAATATCTTAGCTCTGTCAGCTAGAGTGACATGCAACCTTTGTGGTCTCAGGAGCATAAAATGCAAGGGCTTAATAATGTAGCAGAAAAATAGGGCTGACAATTTTGATACTGGCACATGGCCAGCAAGATTCTGTGTTAATTGTGGAATTGGGAATTTTATTAGGTAATTGCATGAGAAGCTTGAGCAAGCTAGCAAGATAAAGTAGTACTTTGTTGTAGAAGCATTTCAGTGCTAGTCTGCTACATCTGTTACAAGTGTAATGGAGATCTTTCAGGAACTCAAATGAGAATTCCCAGAGGGAAGGTGATGTTCCTTAGAGAAACGCTATTGAGAAAATTTAGAGAACTGCCATTTGAAGCAACCTACTGAACAATTTTGTTGCTTCCAACATACACAGCACATAAAGACTATGAAGGTGAAATTTGAGAAGTCAAGGCTGATTGAGAGGCACATATACAGTCTTTTTCACTTGTATTTGTGAGTGGAGTGGGAACGGAAATGACCAGCAGGGTTACGGGGTACCCTTCATGATGCACCATTAAGTGGATAGCGGAGTATAGAAGTTTGTGGAGAAACTAGGTAAAATAAGTGGCTGACCAATGTAGTAGGAGCAACAATGATATTTTTCATAGTAGTAAATGTACATATACATACATACAAAATAATCTATTAACATTTCTCATAATTAGCCATGTGAGTAGATTAGCACTTGTCACAAACAGCTGGTTGTCACTAGACATCACAGAGGTAAATTCCTGTGGGAGCTTCTGCCTTAATATTTGCAAGCTGGCTTATCCCACATCCATCCACATCTTCATTTATGGAATGCAATGTGTAAATCAAAGAATGAATAAATGAATAACGTTCATGCCCCATCTCTAGCCAGAGCTGAGGTCGCCACCTTCCCTCCATTGTAACTCTGTCACATTTCCTTTGCATTTGTTTGTCTTTGTGGTCATCTTTTCCCTACATGTGCTCATCTCACCTTGTCTTTTTGAGGTGGACGTTTTAATTTGTTGCAGAGTGGCTGGCTCATCCACTTTTATTATTGTGATCAGCCAGTGCAGACCATATGCTCTATGATTTTAATACCTTCTGCTTTTCTTTGTGGTGTATGTTTCCCACATTATTTGTTCATTCCATTCATTTTCTTTTTAGGTGTTGTGCAGAGTTTTTTTATACATTGAGTCTTGCTTCCGTCAGGAAAAAAGGGACTGATGATCCTGTAGTTTGGTCCCTTTATACTCAAAACCAACCAACCAACCAATCAACTTTGCTCTTTATAATATTGTTACATTCCTTCCCAGATTTTCCATTACTTGTTGTTGATCTGACATTGAAATTTGTCCCATAATTCTAATACCATGAATAAAACTGCAGTTCTGTCATTATCCATGATGAAAAAGTAGAATACACACTGCTATATTATTGAAAGAGAATGTGGAGTATGATAATTCAGTTGAATATTGGGTAGTAATATTGACAGCATGATTCAAGACCATGTGTGCAATACAGAAGTGTGTTCAAAAGGAGGATTCTAGGGCATAAATATGTAAATTAAGGCTGTACAAAGAATACCATGCATTGATGCACAATGAAAAGTCAATTTACTTGATAAACTCCATGTCAATAGGTGTGCCAGCCAGACAAAAGGAAGCAAGACAGACAGTACTTCATTGAAAGAAGCATACTTTAAAGTATGAAGTCCAGTCAAAAGAAGTGTCAAAAAACGTTGCTTGACGTATTTTGCATCACCCAGCAATGAAAACTCACTCTTCAATATAAACTGTGAAGTGGAGTGACCACTCCTGAAGATGCTTGAGGAAAATATTTGTGTAGGCCACATGTCATATCAAATGACAGGTCTCTGATTCAAGAACTCAGTTTGAGTTTCTCTAAGTAAGAATAAATCTTCGAAAGAATGTCTGTACCACAATCTCAATTTATGCGGAAACTAATGATTCTTTATGATCGCAGCTTCAGATGAGATACAAATGCACAACATAGAACTTAGTCAGTTGTCATGCAAAAGCAGACTGAGCATACAAACTGCTAAAATATAACACAGAAATGACTACAAAGGAACAATATATATGTTACATGCTGGTCGTACAACACGTTGTACTTTGTCATACATTGGCACATTCCATGGCATTCTGCCAGAAACAGCTGCTGTCATATAATTTAATGGTTCATGACTTTGGTACTTAACTAACATGGTAAATTTAGGTGATGGATCTGGTGCAAGGTTTGGTTCAGCCAAAATAGTTTCCTATCTGATTAAATTTGTGATGCTTAAAGAAGGTATGGGACACAAACTAATTACATGGTCTGACCACCATGTTGGGCAGAACGATAACTGGAGAATTTTAGCACTATATTCCTGTCTGGTCAACTGCAAGTACTGTGTAGAAATACATAAAAAGTTCTTATGTTAGAGTCATAGTTGCCTTGTGACAGGAACTTCGCAGTGATTGAGGAAAGAAAGTGTCAAAAGTTATGGCTCCTTTAGAATGGAAGCATGTCATTGCTTAGGCCTCTGTAGAACCTTCAAAGTTTACCATTTAGGAGATGATGGAAGACTTCAAGGGCATTGGATCCATTGAGCTGGTTCTCAAAATGCCACCTACTTTGAAAATTACTTCTGTGCTCTGGTTGAAGCTATGCAGTGATGATCCTCAAGGCATAAGAATGTTTCATCCATGTGAAAGACATTGTATTGTGAAACATAGTTTTAAACATGAAGAAAAAGACCTTCTGTTGCATTTTGGTTTTTGGTTGCTCTACAGTGTGGTACTGAAACTTGTAAGGAGAAGAAAGGCAATCTATTGGATGTGACGAAATACAGGGAATCAAAATCCAGGCATTTTATGAAAACATTCAGTGTGCCAACTAAGTGTAACGTGCCAGCTTTGGGTCTCAACTCGATAACAAACTTATGTTCTATTACTTTTTTAAAACCAAAGTAATCAGTTTGCTATAAATATTAGTTTGTATCTTGTTATAATATTTTTACGTAAAACTTTGAGACTCGAGGCAACCTTATAGTTATAGTAGAGTGTGATATACAGTAATGCTGTACATAAGTTGCTATATGCTGTCTTCCCATTTTAATAGTTATGTATTTTCTAAAACCTATCCTTAGTGCAATTTTAAAAAGCCCAACCAACTATTTTCAACAGTCTGCATCTGCAAACAATAAATATCTGCTATTACTTTATTATTAACAGTTTGTGTCGATTTCCTAAAAACTTGGAAATGTGCCATACAGCATTATTCATGCACATGCTTCATTTTGCTATGACTATGTGCATCTATCAGGTGACACTAATTTAGAATAGGATTGATTGGTACCTTCTTCCAACCACTAGGAAACTTCCATGGGCTGAGAGTTGTTTGATATGCTGCTGTTAGAGAAGGAACAAGTTTAGTGTAATATGAGTAGTGTTGTACAGCCATCTCATATTGCCCAGGTGCCTTTTTTCTTATTAAGTAGTTACACAGTATAAAATCAACAAAAATTGATCTCAAAATCTGTCATTTTGATGTTGATGCCAGTACAGAGAGGAGGAACTCCATTACAATATTCCATGATGAAATAGATTTTAAAGAGAAAATTGAATATTTGACCTTTTGTCTGTTATCTTCAGTTTGTGTGCCAATAGGGCAACTGATAGTGATTTCAGTCCAGCTACTGACACTGTGAGCTGATTCCTTAGTGTGAAAATTCAATCAAGATGTGTAATGTTAATGCTTTGAAATTGGTCCTATCATGTATTGAGTTTCAGGGTAGTGAACAGAGCTGATTTCAGAATGTATTTCTGCAGTCCCTTGCATGGGTCAATGCCATCTACCACTCAGTATCTACCCTGTTAAAACCACCAGCTGCCTACAATAGATTTTGTTAGTCAAGCAACATCTAAAAGTATGAAGTTAGGCATATATTGCAATAGTTAATGTATACTTAAACATGTTGTTTAAACTGAATTTAAATACAGTGAAAACTAAATAAGGAAATGTAAACACAGTGGCAAAGTTAAGTTGAATGGTGTGTACTGTCAATGTAAGACACAAAAATAGAAATGGCCATACTTAAAATCATTAAATTGAATTATATAGGATCACATAGCAAGGTTGAACACTTCAGATTGAAGATAAGGCAGTTCAACTATGTGAATAATTATGAATATTTGACAGATTCCCCAGTTACATAAGCTAATGTGAAATCAGAACTAAAATCTACATTCCAACTGAGTGTTAATCATCAGTGATGCTCTGTCACTGTCAATCAAAGCTCAGTACAAAACAGAACTATCAGTTGCGTAGAGTGAAAGTTCGTCAGTCACAAAAACATACAATTGAATGTAGTGAGAAAATGTCAAAATCCTCACATATTGCTCAAAATCTTATCATCCATACAGTTTTAGAGAGCTGAAATGGCACAACTGGTTGGCTGCCCTGAGACTTCCATTCAACTTCTGTCAAACCCTATGCAGACTTAACAGTAACAGCTCACCGGCCCAGACTATGTGAGAAACACACATACATTACCAAAGACTATGAGGTACAGCAGCACTGCTTATTTAAAACCTGCATAATAGTTAATTTGTCAAAAATACCTGAACACCAATTCACTAAGGATGATGGATTTAATTTGATTTTGGCAGAGAAGCTAAGACATCTTTGGTCTAACCTTGCACTGAAACAGTTTATTGTGCAGTATTGCTCCCTGTATATCTAGTAAAGCCAACCAGTGCCCTTAGATAGTGCAAGGAGTCTCTTACCAGTTCTTTGTTAGACACAATTTCTTCACTTCTAGTTGCACTGAAAATTCTCTCTCTCTTTGCTCTCCAATGTCATGCATTGGAAGATTAGGTGTGATGCAGTTTCTTCACTCTCATCACAGATGCTACATTTACGGTCTTCTTCCATTATACCCATTGTATGTAGGTGTTTTTTTAAATTCCCATGACTGATCATCAGTCCAACCATGAGTTTAATCTCTTTCCTCCTCATGACCAGGGTTACAGTGCATCTTTTAAAGCACAGCTTTGGAATCATTACCTTACCATGTTTTCGCTTATAGATCTTGGTCTAGTATTCTATGTGCTGCTTCTAAGCCAGTTCCATAGTTCTAGTTTGATCACAGCATTTGTGATTATCGGGACAGGTACCGGTCCACTGAATGGAATCTTTGCCCCCATCCTGGCCAGTCTGTCAGCTTGTTTATTGCCACTGATCCCTGAGTGACCAAGGACCCGTATTAAGTTTCCGCTATTGCATCCCCTAACTCCACCAGAGCCCTGTGACATTATGCAATAATCTTCTATTGTGTTGCAGGAGCTCCCAATAATTTCAGGGCTTCCTTGCTGTCTGAATAGATGTAGATGCTACAGTCCTTGTAGCACCTATATACGAGGGCCGTTCAGAAAATAACCTCCGGTTGATTTAAAAAAATACACCAAGTTAAATAAAAATATTTTAATATATACATCTTACAACTACATCTTTGCACTATTTTTCTACATTGTCTTCATAGCGATTGAGGCACTTATCATATCTCTTCACAAGCTTTGAAATTCCTTCTGCATAAAAATCACCCGCTTGTGCCTGGAGCCAGCCTGTGACCACATCTTTGAGCTCTTCGTCGTCATCAAACCGCTGTGACCCGAGCCATTTCTTCAAATGCATGAAGAGGTGATAATCACTTGGCGCCAGGTCTGGGCTGTAAGGTGGATGGTTGATAACGTCCCACTTGAAGGACTCAAGAAGGGCCAATGTTCTGCGAGCAGAGTGAGGACGGGCATTATCGTGCAAAAAAACGATACCGGAAGTCAGCATACCACGGCGTTTGTTCTGTATAGCCCGTCGTAACTTTTTTATTGTTTCACAGTACACGTCTTGATTAATGGTCGTACCACGTTCCATGAATTCAAGCAACAACACCCCTTTGGCATCCCAAAACACCGTTGCCATCAGTTTTCTGACAGAAAAATCTTGCGAGGCTTTTCTTGGTTCGGTAGGCGAATTTGAATGTGCCCACATCTTTGATTGTTCTTTTGTCTCAGGGTTCACGTACTTAATCCAAGTTTCGTCACCGGTCACGATTCTGTTTAACAATGGTTATCCTTCGTCCTCATAACGTGACAGAAAGTCTAATGCAGAGGCCATTCTTTGAGTTTTGTGGTGGTCGGTAAGAATTTTGGGCACCCATTGTGCACAGAACTTACGGTAACCCAATCTTGCTGTCACTATCTCGTACAAGAGAGAAATCTGTGGAAAACCAGTAGACAACTCCGACATTGAGAAACGTCGATTTTGACGAACTTTTGCATCAACTGTCTGAACGAGTTCGTCAGTCACCAATGATGGCCTACCACTCCTCTCTTCATCATGAACGTTTTCTCGTCCACTTTTAAATAAACGTACCCATTCACGGACAACTCCTTCACTCATAACTCTTGGTCCGTGCACGGCACAAAGCTCACGATGAATAGCTGCTGCAGAATATCCTTTGGCTGTAAAAAACCTTATGACAGCACGCACTTCACATTTGGCGGGGTTTTCTATTGCAGCACACATTTCAAACTGCCACAAAAACTAAACTAGCGTAGGTACGACGTTCACTCGACCACGGCTTGATGCCGACTGACCTGTTGAGTGCGTGAACGCACAGATGGCGTCGCTACTCCGCCCACAACCTGCACTGTGACCAATTGGAGGTTACTTTCTGAACCGCCCTCGTATATTCTCCTCCAAGTACACCTCAATTCCAGTAATTTCAGCTTGGAATACAGAGGCCAGTTTTCCTAGAGAGATGAAGCCCTCCAGTCTTGGCTGAACCCTGTATACCCCGCCCCAGCGCCTTGGTCTGATTTCAACCCATCAGTGAACTAGACAACGTCCCCTGTATGGTGTCTGTTTTCCCACTGCTCCCTGCTTCCAATTATTGTATTGTAAGACTTGTTGAAACAGTTGGGAGTTGTTATATAGTCGGGCGGCATTTCCCAAGCCATTTCTATATTTGCCTCACTATTTAAGTGTGTGTGTCTGGATATCACAATGTGATCCAGTTTTTACCAGTTTTGAGTCTGTATGCACCAGCTGCTGCCTTCATCTTAACCCAAAGATGTAGTGGAAGCATGTCCAGCATGGCTTACAACCCAGCGGTTGGTGTGCTATTAATTCTGCCTGTTGTGGCAAAGCGTGCCAGTATCTGCGCCTTCGCAAGCTCCTTAGCTGCAACTTGCTGTTGGACCTTCTTCCACGACACTACGGCCCCATAGGAGATTCTAAGTCTAGCTGCTGTTGTGTGTGTCCAGTGCATACATCAGGATCTTAGGCCCCAGTTTTTGCCACAAGGCATTCTGGTACTCACTAGAGTACAATTCGCCTAGGAGCAGATGCTTTTAATGTGAGGGGTCCATGTTAGTTTCTCATCTAAGATTACCCCTAGATATTTCACTATCCCCTTCACAGGTAGAGTTTCATCGAAAAGCTTTAGATTCCAGCTTTTGTGTTGGATATGCTTCTTTATGATTGATACCACACGTCTTGTTAGGATTAATGTTTAGGTCCTATTTAATGCACCAATCTTTCACAATGTCCAGTGCACCTTGTGCAATATCCCTAACCGTGTCAGCAAATTTGCCAGGTAATACTATGACAAGGTCATCTGCGTATCTGTGGCAAAAGCATTGTCTGGAATTTAGTTTCTCAATGAGTTTGTTCACCACTAGATTCCACAATAAAGTGGACAAAACTACTACTTGTGGACAACCTCTAGTGGTGTTAATTACCATTTTTTCATTCATTATGTGGCACCTACCCTCCTACCACTAAGCATGGCCCTAGTCCACCTACATATAGTGGTCACTAGGATGCACCTCTGTGGACCTAACCATGGAATTGAAGGTTGTGTTACTAAAAGCCCCCTTGATGCCCAGGAAGATGCAGATGGCTATTTCTTGAAAGCAAAGTGCTTTCTCCACCCTCCCAACAAATAGGTGGAGAGCTGTCTCACTTGATTTACCTGGTTATGAGTGTTGGTTTGAATGTAGAGGAGCCCTAGTTAGCCTCCTCTCCCCAACATGTGCATTAACCAGACTGATCGATCTCATATCCTTGGCCTTTGTATGATCAATTCTTCCTAGCTTTGGAGTAAAGACAACCTTCACTGCCCTCCAGGCATTGGGAATGACTCCCACTGCTAGGCTAACCCTGAATAACCTGCACAGGACTCTTATAAGATTCTCTCATGCTTGTTTCAAGAGAGCTGGAAAGATTCTGTCTGGGCCAGGTGACTTGAACGGTAGGAATGTTCCCACCACTCACTGGATTTTACTGAAATTGACACATTCCTTGTCCGATTCCCAGTCCTCTCTTCGAGTGCCTGAGAACCATTGTCTTTCAGGGGTTGCATTCTGGTCTATGTTATCTGCCAGAGCATATTGAGGAAAATGAGTTTTGAGGAGCAGTTCCAGTGTCTCATGTGCTGTCTTTGTATATTCCCCATCCTCCTTCCTCAATGTACCTCGTGGATTAGTTGGTACTCTAGTGAGGATTTTGTGAAGCCTGGGTTGAGATAAGGACCTTCCCATGCTGGTCACTTTAGAACCTTACGAAACATTCTGAGATAAATATTACATTAAATATCAGCGAAAACATGATTAACTGCCATCATATGCAACTGTTACAGTAAGTAAATACAAGGAAATATTTCTATACAGACAAACATGTCATATCAGGTGAGATCGTAATTTCCTGCTCATTTACATGTGGTGCTTTAGGTTACTGCGTAGCACTTACCAAGTTCGAATTACAACCAGTTGAACTTGACACGTCTTGATCACACTGCATAATAGTTAATTTGTCAAAAACGTATCTAATACACATTCGATAAGGATAATGGTGTAGTGTAAAATATGCTGCCTTTTGGTGTATGGGATTGTGGAGTATATTTAGTTCTGGTCAAATTAATTGAGTAGTTTTAGTCAAATTTTAGATACCCTGGATCCAGTTGAGTTCCAGTCAAACTATGTATTTGCTGTACAGTTTGATGTATTGTTTATGCTTGTGGCAGTTTTGGCTTACATATAGTACAATTTAGCATTATTGTAATCAGTGTTTATAAAATTAATGAAAAACTATACACGGCTCTATTTAACTCCTGAAGTTGGGCTGCACAGTTTGATGTAGTACTGTTGAATTCAATTTTAGTGTTGTTCTATATAATATTTGTGAATAATATTTTATAGCGGGAAAGTGAAAAATTAGCAGTTGGCTATGCATCTGATTTTTTTGAGAGATCAGTCAGCAGAGTTAGAATATTTGATTTGTTGCATTCTTTGTTTATTGCTGTCCCTCACTTATTTTGGCCGCATTCATCTTTTGTTTGTCAATGAGTTTATGATTAAGATTAAATGTGTGTCAAAAATTCTACTTGCCATCATAGCACCGACCTTGGGAAAGTCCTAAAATTGCTCAAAGATACAACTGCAAAAGTTATATGAATATGAATTTAAATACTGCCTCACAGTTGTCTGCCTTTTCTCACAGGCAAGTATTCCCAATAGATAGCAGGTTATGGCTTAGGAGGAACATAGTTAACCAGAGCAAAATATTAAATGTATAGATGTTTGTGTTTCAATGTTAAATGGGAAATGTTAAGTGTCAATCAATCCTGTGCATTTGATGGTAGATTCACATTACTATCTCACGTGTAGTATTTGAAAGTTTTAATGCATGACAAATTTTCAGTTACCTTAATTATTTGTTCAAATTAATTTCCATTGGTGCTTACAAAGACTTGATACCATATATTACGGTTTATAAAATTAATTTGTTTCTTCAAAAAATTGCCTCCAAAATTGAGGTTTGTTATACTCAAATTTAACATAACAAGTCCAGCGTTTCAGTCAAAATTCCCAGTTGCCTTAAAAGTGGCCATATATTCAATTATTATTATTCTGGGTTTACAATGTGAGTACATTTTTCCAGTACCTATTCTAGATTACAGTAAGTCACTAATTATTGTTCTCCACTCTTCTCTATTTGTCCATAAATCTTCAGGAATGTTGTTCTTCCTCATTGCTGACTGAACTCCCTGTATCCATGTATCTGGTGGTCGTCCCCTTTTTCTTCTTCCAATTGATACCCAGTCGATTACGCATTTTGGTAGCCTTTCCTGTTCCATTCATCTGATGTGTCCATACCATTTAAGTTGTTTGTGCTCGATGAAATCAATAATTGAATTTTTACATTTCATCTTGTTTCTGATTTCTTCATTTCTTATTCTTTCTCGTCTTGATATTCTTGCTGAACGTCTCCAGAAATCCATTTCTGTGGCTAATAATTTTGATTTCAGTTGCCATTTTGTAGTCCACACTTCTGAACCATATGTAATAATGCTCCTAACTATTGTTTTAAAAATCCTTATTTTGTTATCAGTTGTTATGTGTTTGTCCCAGAGAATTCCATTCAGTAAAGAGATTTCGTCTTTCCAGAATTTATTCTTGATCTAATTTCTTTGTCCTGTTTCCCATCATTTGTAATTTTCACACCTAAATATTTATATTCCTCAGTAGCTGTTATTGTTCCCATCCCTTCTTCTAATATTAAGTCTCCATTCACTCCACCAATTACCATGTACTTTGTTTTATTCATGTTTACATTTAGACCTGATTTTTTATATTCTTGAATCAATTTTCTGGTCATATACTCTGTCCTCATAGTCTTGGGCTATAATGAGTTGGTCATCTGCAAATTGTAACGAGTATATTGTTCTATCATTTATTGGTATTCCCATAGCGTGACATTTTTTCTTCCAATTCTGTAAAGTTATTTCTGTATATATTTTATACAATGTAGGTGAGATGCTACATCCTTGACGTAATCCTTTTGTGACTTGGAATCCATGTGATAGATATTTACCAATATTTATTTTTGAAATAGAATTTTTAAATAAAATTTGAATTGCTTTAATTATTCTTGGATTTATTCCTATTGATATTAAAGCTTTCCATAAACTGGATAAAGGCACACTATCATAGGCTTTTTCTATATCTATGAATACTAAATGTATAGGTTGTGCCCAAACCATTTTTTTTTTTTCAATAATTTGTTGTAGGCAAAAGATATGATCAATTGTTGATCTTCCAGCTCTAAAACCTGCTTGTTCTTCAGCCTCCTTTTCTTTGTATTCTTGTTCTAACAAATATTTAATAATTCTTCCATATAATCTACTGAAGGTATTGGTCACTGTTATTCCCCTATAATTTTTACACTCATCTTTCGCTCCTTTTTTATGTATCACTGAAATATATCCTACTTTCAAATCATTTGGGACATCTTCCCCATTTAAACATCTTTTGAAAAGGTTTCTTAACAATTCCATTAATTTCTTTGTTCCTAATTTTAATAATTCTGCAGGAATACCTCCAATGCCTGTAGCCCTTCCATTCTTTAAAGATTTTATTGCAGTTTTTACTGTCTCTATTTCCAAACGGATGTAATTCTCTGCTTGTAGATCTATCATTTCATTATATTCAGGGTTTCCCAAGTATTCTTCCCTGTTTTCTGTTAATAAACTTTTAAAATATTTTTCCCAAGAGTCATGAGTAATATATTTAATATGTGTTGTTTCTTTGGAATTCCTTCTTAAATTTTTTATAGTTTTCCATGCTTCTGTGTTTCTTTTACCACCAATACAGGATTCAATTTTTTGACATGACTGTTCCCAAACTTTGTTTTTTGCTTCTGCAACCTTTTTCCGGATTTTTGCTTGTTGTGCATTAAGCTCTATTTTATCTTGAAGATTTCTGGTATTTAACCATTTTAAATATTTTTCTTTCTTTAATTTCACTTCCTTTTTAATTTCTTCATTCCAGTAGTATAATGGATGGTTTGTACGTGTTTCTTCTGTTTCTCCTAAAGCTTCCTTGGCGGCTTCATGTAGTTTATTTACAATATAATGATATTGATCTTCTGTATCATCAAACTCTGTTTCTACCAGTTTTTCATCTAATCTCTTTTGATATAAAAATATTGTGCTTTCATTCTCAAAACTATTCAAATTATATTTAGGAATTTTGATTTCTGTTTGTATATTTTCTATAGGACATTTTCGATTTTCTTCAGTGCTTTTTCCTCTGAAGGGGAATAAAAATTTGGAATTTACCAAATAATGATCGCTAAGAGTTACCCCTCTATATACTCTTATGTCATGTATTTTTATCCTCGTTTGCTGTTTAATTATAATATAGTCTATTATTGATTTTTGTTCAATGTATCTTTATGCCATGTGTATTTATGTATTTCTTTATGTTGATAAAAGCCATTTAATATTTTCAATGAATTTTGTTCACAGATATCAATAAGTCTATTACCATTATCATTTATAACATTTTCTCCAAATGGTCCTATAATTTTATTTCCAATTTTACTTCCAGTTCTACTGTTAAAAACCCCTGCAATAATAATCTCCCTGGTTTCCCGATATCCTCTATGATTCCATTTAAATTATTATAGAAATTATCCTTTTTTCTAATTGGTTCATCTTCGCTTATTCCATATACTCCTATAATAGTAATTTTGTAACCATGAATATCAATATTAATTTTAATCAGATTTTCATCAATAGGTTCCCAGTTTGTGACCATTCTTTTGAATTTGTTTTTCATCAATATCGATATCCCCCATTTTGCTCTTTGATTTTTTGGGACACCACTATAGAAATGTGTATACGATCCTATTCTTTCAATACCTTGTCCTTTTTTCTTAGTTTCTGGGAGTATAATAATATCTTGATTTCTAGCCTCCATTTCTTTAATCACTTCTCCTACTTTATTTTGTAATCCTTGTATATTCCATACACCAATTAAGACAGTCCGTTTTCTTAGCCTTTTTCGTCTCCTATTATATCCGTCCTGCTGTAATCTTATAGGCTTTTTAACCAGTGAGGTTTTTCCAATGAATGGGGAGTTGGCCCATCGCATTAACCCCCAACCTGGAGGACCAGGTAATTTTTGCTCAAGGTTTTCTTCCTTTAGCCTTTGGTAATCCAATACCTAAACTACAATGCAGTAGTTGCTAGTTTTGGTCCACGCCGGGTATTTTATTTCCCCGGTACCCTCCACATCTGGTGGGCATTCCCGTATCCGCCACCTGGGGAGGCGCCCGGTGGGAGACTGGCAGTTTTGGCTTACCAGTAGTACAATTTAGCATTATTGTAATCAGTGTTTATAAAATTAATTAATGAAAAACTATACAGGGCTCTATTTAACTCCTGAAGTTAGGCTGCACAATTTGATGTAGTACTGTTGAATTCAATTTTAGTGTTGTTGTATATAATATTTGTGAATAATATTTTATAGCTAGAAAGTGAAAAATTAGCAGTTGGCTATGCATCTGATTTTTTGAGAGATCAGTCAGCAGAGTTAGAATATTTGATTTGTTGCATTCTTTGTTTATTGCTGTCCCTCACTTATTTTGGCTGCATTCATCTTTTGTTTGTCAATGAGTTTATGATTAAGATTAAATGTGTGTCAAAAATTCTACTTTCCATCATAGCACTGACCTTGGGAAAGTCATAAAATTGCTCAAAGATACAACTGCAAAAGTTATATGAATATGAATTTAAATACTGCCTCACAGTTGTCTGCCTTTTCTCACAGGCAAGTATTCCCAATGGATAGCAGGTTATGTGCAATTCTCTTGGCTTAGGAGGAACATAGTTCACCAGAGCAAAATATTAAATGTATAGATGTTTGTGTTTCAATGTTAAATGGGAAATGTTAAGTGTCAATCAATCCTGTACATTTGATGGTAGATTCACATTACTATCTCACGTGTAGTATTTGAAAGTTTGAATGCATGACAAATTTTCAGTTACCTTAATTATTTGTTCAAATTAATTTCCATTGGTGCTTACAAAGACTTGATACCATATATTACGGTTTATAAATTAATTTGTTTCTTCAAAAAATTGCCTCCAAAATTGAGGTTTGTTATACTCAAATTTAATATAACAAGTCCAGTGTTTGTCAAAATTCCCAGTTGCCTTAAGTGGCCATATATTCAATGCTGCAAGAAATCTATTTCTATCTAGTAACATTGGATTCAATTGACAGCAGAAATGCACCAGTGTAACAAACATGTTACAGGGATTCACAAGCTTGCTAACAGTGTCTCCCACACGCCCAGCAATCACAAACCCAGAGCACTGTCTAGCCTGTGATGTGTCATGGCAGTGTACAGTGCCAGCAAACTTGAATTGAAAGTGATTTGTGTTATTGGTAACAGACGAATATTTTCTTTAGTAGCTAGCTTCACAGTGGAAAAAATAAAAGGTACTCATATGATGCAGGCTATAAATAGAAAGTAAAAGCATATGCAGAACAATGTGGAAACACAGCAGCTGAGCAGCATTCCAGTCCTCCAGCAACAGAAAAAAAAATTGCTATTGGCAGGCTAGTAAAGAAGAACAGAAAAACATGAGGAAGGCCAAATGTGCAAATAGGGGACTGAATACAAAATGGCGAAAACTAGAAGATGCTGTACTGAAATGGATTCAAGCACACCATCCAAATGGTATTCGAATTACTACAAAAATGTCTTGAATACATGCTTGTAAGCTAGTGCTACAGTGGAACTTAACAGATACTAAGGGTGAAAATGTTTGGTGCTACAGGTTTATAAAGTGTCATGGACATAGCATGTGAACCAAGACCAAAACATCTCATAAAATTCCACAAGAGTATGAAGAGAGTATTACCTTTCCATCACATTATTATACAACATAGAAAGAAATCCAGTATGGAACTAAGTTAAATAGTGCATAAAGACTTGATGTGCCAAGTAACAAAGTTGTTGCCATGAAAAGTGCTAAAACGGTAACTATTGAAACAGGTGAACTTGAAAAAATGCACTACACTGTTGTTCTTTTGTATTTTGTTCATGGCACTAAACTTAATCCAGTGATCATTTCCAAGTGCTGAACAATGTCAAAACCTTATGAAATACTGCCAGGTGTTGTTAACATATGTGACGAAGGTTGGATGGATGAGGCTGGTATGAAATTAAGGATTAACTGTGTGTTGAAGCAAAGGAAAATCACTTCACTGAAGAATAGTTCTGTTCCTGTGCTAGATCACTTTAGTAGTCATTTATAAAATTCGGTGAAAGAGAGATTGAGACAGTTAAATACAGAACTTGCTGTTATTGCAGGAGGGCTTACTACACAATTGCATTTTCTTGATGTCTTGACAAATACATTACACTGAAGAGCCAAAGAATTTGGTACACCTGCCTGATATGTAGGTCCCCAGTGAGCATGCGGAAGTGCTGCAGCACGACATGGGATGGACTCAGCTAATGTCTGAAGTAGTGCTGGGGGAGGATTAATACCATGAATCTTGCAGTGCAGACCATAATTCAGAAAGCGTATGAGGAAGTGGAAATCTTTTCTGAAGAGTTTGTTGCAAGACATCACTGATACACTCAATAATATGGTCCTTTGGCTCCAAAAGGCCGTATCAGTGATGTTTTGTTGAATGGTTTGCACGCTGATACTTTTTGATGGCCCAGCGTTAAAACCTAGAGCAATTTGCACAGGGATTTCACTTCCATAATGCTGAATGGTTCTCTTCATTTGTTGTTTGTCTCCTTCGTGCAGTATCTTTTTCCGGCCACAGCGATGTCAGATATTTTATATTTTAACAAATTCCTAATATTCACTGTACACTCATGAAATGGTCATATGGGCAGATCCCCACTTCATTGCTACCTCAGAAATGCTGTGTCTTATCCTCATGCTCTGGCTATAACACCACATTCAGACTTGATTAAATCTGAATTATGTGCTGTTGTCACAGCAGTAACTGATACATCTACTGTCTGGCACTTGTTGTCTTATATAGGCATTGCCAACTGCAGTGACATACTCTGCTTGTTTACATATCTCTATCTTTGAATATGCATGCTTATACCAGTTTCCATGGCACTTCAGTGTATTTAAATTGCATATGGAAGAGGATTGGAACAAATTGATGATGGTTTAAGCCCAACAAGAATTCGTGACAAAGGGAGTTCTAAAATGATCTAGAAACAAACAGGTGTCAGTAAACAAAGCAGTTATGATGTAGGCTGGGAGAAAATGTCATTGTTAAATCTTTCAATAGGTCAGCATAAATAATGCTCTTAATGATAGTGAAGACCATCTTAGATATAAGAGGACAATGATACTAAGGAAAGAGGACAGTTCAGATAATGAATTTCAATGATTTTAAAGGTCATTTTGGTTATAATGTAAAATTTTTATGCAGACTTTGTAATCTAATAAAAAATTATAAAAATGTACTTTCCTTAAAAATTGCTTGAAAATTAAGGTGCACCTTACAGTCTGTATAATATGCTAGTTGTTTTCTTTGAATGCATTTTGATTTTATCTGATGAGCTCACATCAGACACTGTACTTAAGAATTGTTGCTGCTGCCCAGAGGGTTATCAGATTGCATATAGTGATCTGCAGAACAAAACAGTATTTGTACTCTGCCACTGTTGTTTACTATCTGTTCCTTTCATCTCACCATGCGTCTAAATACAGTCCAATTACAGTATCACTCAAAAATGTTTTATAGAAAGCATTAATTACAATTACGTAAACGTAAGTGTGTAACAGAAAAAGCGTCCATTAGGTAATTCAAAAATATGAATTCGTGATCTATTTAGTAAAAGTTTAAACAAGGTTATGTTGCATCAAGAGAGAAGTAATTCTTTTGAGTCAAAAATAATTTGTAGGTCTAAGTATATAAGAATAAAACTATTTTGAGATCTGAAGAATAAATTGGTATTTGTTGCATACCCAGGGGCTTTGATCACGGCCGCACATCAATTTGCCATTGAATCTACAAGCTTTTTTTACAGGTTAATTGGGAGTTCAGACCATGGGTCCAGTGAGATACCAGCAAATTGATTCTTGTTTAAGTAGCTTCTACCATGAACACATCAATTCAGCACAGATCAGAGGTGTTCAGTTGGATTTAGACCCAGGCTCTGGCTTAGGTACTCAAAAATTTTCAGTTTTGGTCTGAAAAGAATTAGAAAATAGACAGAGGTGTGTTCCAAATTGTGGACCAGCTGAAATATCCAATTATGTGACATATTGTGTCTACTACAAGGAATCGTATTCTTTTGTAAAATTTGACTGTACACGTAACATCCCTACACCATGACACTTCCACCACCATGCTTCTACATCTACATCTACATTTATACTCCGCAAGCCACCCAACGGTGTGTGGCGGAGGGCACTTTACGTGCCACTGTCATTACCTCCCTTTCCTGTTCCAGTCGCGTATGGTTCGCGAGAAGAACGACTGTCTGAAAGCCTCCGTGCGCACTCTAATCTCTCTAATTTTACATTCGTGATCTCCTCAGGAGGTATAAGTAGGGGGAAGCAATATATTCGATACCTCATCCAGAAACGCACCCTCTCGAAACCTGGCGAGCAAGCTACACTGCGATGCAGAGCGCCTCTCTTGCAGAGTCTGCCACTTGAGTTTGTTAAACATCTCCGTAACGCTATCACGGTTACCAAATAACCCTGTGATGAAACGCGCCGCTCTTCTTTGGATCTTCTCTATCTCCTCCGTCAGACCGATCTGGTACGGATCTGGTACGGATGCTTAGTGATCTGTACCTGATTGTCCCTTTAGCTTTCTTGTGATGTATACAGGGTGAGTAACTATTGTCACCTAGAATAACTCTGAAAATATGAGAGTAGCTGAAAAGTTTGTGGGACAAATGTTGCCTGGGACAATGGAGGGCCATAATATGACATTGGTGTTGTGTTGCTAGATTGGGTTGCCTCAGACATGAAGGTCAACTTTGATTTTTAATTTTTTTAATAGGATCCTATAGTTTGGTACTTATTTGCTGATATCGGCTATTGAGATGAATCCAATGTTTTGCAACAATAAGGTCTTTGATGGTTGACAAAGATCAAAAAGTTGGCACGAATGTCCATTTATAGAATGTGTTGGAAGTGATGACTATTGGTATCAGTGCAGTGCTACAATCTTCTTATCATGGATTGAGTGGTATTCCTTATCACATCAGCACTTATTAAAGCACTTGCTCTTACAATTCTCTCTCCTATCTCGTACTAATAGTAAATATTCGCCAAATAGGGCGTATCCATCTAACATGCCACTGACGTGTAAAAGCCTTTCGATGGTTTTGCAATAAAACACTAACAGGAACGGTAAGACTAGTATCGTTGAATCAAGCAAATGTGAATGATGTATTCCTTTGAAGAACAAGTTGATATGCTTCTCATTTACGGAGAATGCCTAAGAAATTCAGTGAGCTGGTACTGTTGCACTGTGGTTAGAGATCCTTGATCTAGTTTGTGTCAAATCACAAGGGAATCTTGCATGAGCCAGAGTAGTGTTTTTCGTGTTCTGCATTGCCATAAACATCATCCTTACTGTACCATTCTTCACCAAGAATCATGTAGTATGGATTGAATGTGTCACATTAAATTCTGCTGATGGCTCAACTTCAGATTTAGAGGGATGACACATTTATTGATTTAATTTTATTTATTGATGAGACTACATTCATGAACCACGGAAATGTTAATTTGCATCACATGCGTTATTGGGCAACTGAAAATCGATATTGTATGCTGCAAGTTGCACATCAAAAACCATGGTCAGTGATGATACAGTGTGGGATTCTGGAGGACAGAATTATAGGCTCCTATTTCATCGAAGTCAGTCTTAGTAGTAGGAAGTACACCACATTCCTGCAAGAAACATTAGCTATGTTATTGGAAGAAATACCTTTAGGAACAAGGAACATAATGTGGTATCAAAACGATGGGTGCCCAGCACATTTTTCGCTGACGGCTAGAAATGAGTTGCAGAAACAGTTCGCAAATCATTGGATTGTACATGGATGTGATGTGTCATGGCCATCTGGTTCACCAGACTTGATGCCTCTGGAGCATTCTTTGTGGGTATTTGTAAAAGACATTGTTTATAACGATGTTCCAACTACACCTGAAGATATGTGAGAGAGAATTGCCAGAGGATATGTTTCGATAAGTGCCAATGTGATAAGGAATACCACTCACTTCATAAGAAGATTTCAGCCACTACATTCATACCAATGATCATCACTTTGAACACCTTCTGTAAATGGACGTTCATGCCACCCTTTTTGATCCTTTTTGACCTTACTGTTACACATCATTGGATTTGTATCTACAGCCACTATCAGAAAATATGTGACAAACTATAGCATCTCATTTAAAAAAAGAAAGTTGACCTTTATATCTCTGAAGCAAGTAAAAACCGTCATATTATGGACCTGTTGTATCATGAAACTTTTGTCCCACAAACTTCTCAACTCCTACCATACTTCAAGAGTTATTCTTGGTGGCAATTCTTAGTGACTCACCCTGTATACTGGACACCATCACAAAATAAATGTTAAATTAATTTTTGTCACTCCATGAAATCTTAGACTTATCTTTGGCATTCCAAGTTAGAGGTTTCCTTGCAAACTCTATCCTGTCCTTATTTTTTTGAATTTGAGTGGTTTTATGTCATTTATCATGTAAATCATCTGTTACTTAGTGACTTTTTACAGTAGATGTGCATCAAATCAGTTCATTATGTTGCTTCAGGTCATCCCTGATTTGTTGAGATGTTTGTCTTGGAGCAGCAGCTGATCGCTTACAAATCATTCTGTCCTTCCTTTGCCCCCAGGGGCTCAGCATTCATTTGCTGGGTACGGTCTTGGTGCCCCCGGGGTTCCTGAGCTGGGGACTGGTAAGCACCGCTAGTCCCCTGTCACCGTAAGCTCTGGACATACTTCGGCGACCACTGTGCGGCGCGGCGGTGGAACGTTGTGTGTCTCAGGGAATGGGGATCTTGGCTTGATCGCCCGGATCGAGAGGATGGAATAAACCTCTATAAACAACCCTTCAATCTCAAGGTGTGCTGCGCGCTGATGAGATGCATGGCTGTTGAGGTGGAACAGTCGTTAGCGGGCAACCTCTGGGGAACCTGCCGCACCTCAGTTATATAAGGCTTACCTAGGCATGCGGGGCTCTGTCTAGGTGGACTTCTAGTTCCCTAGCTGCTCGTGGGACCGAGATGGAACCCTCGAACTTTTCTTCTCCTCCTCCCAGAGGAAAGGGTGGGCCGCTGATAGGTTCTAACACCCAATCTAACAAGAGGGCTCATGTAGCCAGTCCTCCTGATACAGGTAGTAGTAACAGAATGCATGCTGCTTCGCAGAACGTGTTTCTCATAATTAAAAGAAAAGATGGGAGTTTTGAAAAAGTTTCGCCATTTTATATAGAGAAGGGCTTAGAAGGTATTGCTGGCACGTTAAAGTCTGTAAAGCGCTTGCGAAATGGCACCTTGCTGGTTGAAACATCTAGCTTCCAGCAAGTCCAGAACCTTCAGAAGGCACAATTTCTTGGGGAGTTTGCGATAGAGACTGAATTTCACAACACCTTGAACTACAGCAAGGGTGTTGTGACTTGCAGAGATCTCGTTGACATTCCCCAGGACGAACTGAAGTCTGAATGGTCCCGGGAAGGAATTGTCAACGTGCAACATGTTATGAAATGGGTGGATGGTGCTCTCATGAAATCTGACTCATTTATCCTTACGTTTAACAGCACCAAATTGCCAGAGCATGTGAAGGCAGGTTTCCTACGCCTCAGTGTATGGCCTTATTACCCCAACCCCATGTGGTGTTTTAAATGCCAACACTTTGGCCACACTACTCTCGGCTGTAAAGGGGAAGCCACTTGCGGGAAATGTGGTAAAGCCGCCCATGAGGGAGTTGGTTGCTCCTCTCCTCCCAAGTGTGTCAACTGCTCTGGGGGTCACCCTGTGTGGAGTAGGGAATGCAGAGTTTTCCTTGAGGAACGGATGATCCAGAAACTTAAAACCACTAAACGCATCCCGTATGCTGAGGCAAAGAAAATCTAAAACTCCATGCAGCCGCCCACATTCGCTGCCTCCTTTTCTTCTGTTCTGAAACAACCAGTCTTGAAAACCGATGCCGCTACACAAACGGAGGTTGCTACTGTCAGCACTAGCACCTGCATTTGTCAATGTATATGTGCTGCTGCCATTCCTGTGAAGCCTGTTGCTCCCCCCGGCCTTCTGACCAGGCCGTGGTGGCTGACATTAAGGAAGTTCCTGCCCCTTCCCGCGTCCAGTCTTGTGCACTGCTCAGCGCTGCTACACCCCCTACTGCTTCTGAGGTTTTGGCTCCAATGCCACCTTAGGCCAGAAAATCTAAACCAAAGCCAAAGGTGAAGACTCGCCACTGAAGGAGACTGAAGTTAATCAGTCTACTGATGTTGACGTCATTCTCTCTGATGTCTCTCTCGACTCCTCTTCAGAGGCGACGGAGGTTGTCAGATTGGGACAATCATCTCGCCCCAAAACTGAGCCTGTTGTGGGCTCTCCTCCCTGACAGAAAGTGAGATTGAAGGTACTCCCACCCTGATAGATGGCTCCCATTATACAGTGGAACGTGAATGGATTCCGGGCACATGTGGAGGAACTTAACCTCCTAGCACGGCAGCGTCCCCTGTGCTTGTGTTTACAGGAAATGCATTTCAAGCCTTCTGATGCTCCTGTACTAAGGGGCTATACATTATATCGCAAAGATGACCTGACTGGAGAAAGGGCCAAAGGTGGAGTCGCCGTGTTTGCCAATAATGACCACCACTCCTCTGCTCTCCCCCTGGATACTGACCTGCAAGCAGTTGCAGTTGAAATTCATTCACGTGGGAGGCTTACCGTTTGCTCCCTTTATTTACCCCCTCTGGAAGCAGTGAACTTAGATGCTCTCACAGATCTTATCGACCAACTCCCCCGCCCATTTCTCCTCCTGGGAGACTTCAATGCCCATCATGTCCTGTGGGGCTCCACTTCTCTTTGCGCTCGAGGTCGAATTTTGGAGAGCCTCCTAACATCCCAAGTGTTGTGCATCCTCAACACAGATACTCAGACTCATTTCTCTACTGCTACTGGGTCATTCTCAGCCATTGACCTATCTTTCTGCTCTCCAACCCTCACTGACTCTGTTCACTGGGAGGTCAGTGACGACCTTCATTCCAGCGATCACTTCCCCATTCGCATTCATCTCCTGGATGGTGTATTGCTGAAGCAGAGGCCGCCATTGTGGATGATTGGCAGAGCAAACTGGCCACTGTTCACTCGGTTGGCTGTCTTTGAACGCCACAACAGCGTACAGGAATGGGTGGATCACATCACACTTGTGATCCATCATGCTTCTGACCTGTCCGTACCACGGTCTTCTGGCCCTCTTAAGCGGCGCCTTGTACCTTGGTGGACAGAAGAGTACCATTCAGCCATCCAGGACAGGTGTGCGGCTCTTCGATGATTTAAATGCCGCCCAACAGCGGCCAATATTACCGCCTTTCGAATCGCGAGCGCCAGGGCACGCCGTGTCATTAAAGAGGGCAAGAAAAGGTCATGGCAGGAGTTCCTGGACTCCATCAACCGTTCCACTTGTTCCACAAAAGTATGGGAAGCCATCCAGAGGATTTCCGGTAAACGCAGCCGTTTACCAATAGCTGCAGTCCTGAACCAGGGATACTTCCAAACGACCCTGAACCAGGGATACTTCCAAACGACACCCAGAGCCATTGCTCAGACACTGGCAGAGCATTTTGCACAAAGTACTGCCACTGCAACCCAGGATCCAGCGTTTTGTTGCTACTGTGCGACTGTCGAAAGAGCGAACTTGGACTTTCGGTCGAACAGTTCTGAGGCCTACAACTTCTCTTTCTCCATGTGGGAACTTGAATCGGCACTTAATAAGACTTTTGACACTGCACCAGGTTATGACTGCATCCGGTACTCTATGCTGCGATATCTGCCAGCGGCGTCAAAGGAAATTTTCCTTGAATGTTTTAATCTCATATGGCAGACAGGAGTGTTCCCTACCTCGTGGAGGGAGGCAATCCTCATACCTCTCCTCAAACCAGGAAAGGACCGCACATGTGCCAGTAGTTATCGTAGTATCGCCTTGACAAGCTGTGTCGGAAAGACCCTGGAACGGATGGTTAACTGTCGTCTGGTCTGGCTGTTAGAGATCAGACAGCTCCTTAGCCGCTTTCAGTGTGGATTCCGAAAATTTCGGTCCACGGTCGACAACCTGACCCTCCTGAAGGCGGCTGTTCAGTAGGATTTCCTCCATCAGCATCACTGTATCGGTATCTTCTTTGATATCAGTATGGCATATGATACTACTAGGAGACACTGTATTCTTGCACAAATGCATCAATGGGGCTTTCGTGGCCACCTCCCCATTTTCATTCAGTCTTTCCTGTCTCAGCGGTTTTTCCGGACCCACATTGGTAACACACTGTCTGATCGCTTTGAGCAAGAGAACGGTGTCCCCCAGGGCAGTGTTTTAAGCGTTACCCTCTTTGCCATAGCCATCAACAGTATAACGTCTAGAGTGAGTAGTCCAGTACAGTGCTCCTTGTTTGTGGCCGACTTTGCTTTTTTCTGTTCCTCCTCCAGTGTTGCAACCGTGAGCCGTCAGTTGCAGCTAACAGTGCGGCGGTTAGAGGAGTGGGCTGCAAAGACGGGTTTTCGGTTTTCTGCCGATAAGTGTGTTTGTGTTCATTTTAATCATTCTCGTCGTCTTTTTACTTTGCCTGACTTGCATATGGGGGATACTGTCCTACATTTTAGAGACACAGTGCGTTTTCTGGGCCTAATTTTTTACTCCAGGTTGTCATGGCTGCCACACCTACGTGACTTGAAAGCCAGAACTCTGAAGGCACTGAACATCCTCAAGTGCCTCAGCCACAGGTCTTGGGTAGCGGACAGGGCATGTCTCCTTCAGTTTTATCGCGCTTTTATGCATTCACGGCTGGACTATGGGTGCACAGTATAGGGGTCAGCAAGGCCGTCTTATTTGCAGATCCTTGACGCTGTTCACCATGCTGGGATTCGACTGGCCACGGCTGCTTATCGGACCAGTCCCGTACCCAGCCTCTGTGCTGAGGCTGGCAAACTGCCACTTACCATCCGGTGCCAGCTCCTGCTGGTGCGCCAGGCATGTAAGTTTCTTGCAGCTCCCAGCTCACCTGCTCACCATCTTGTTGCCCATCCACCTCTGGACTGCCTTTTTTCCCGCCGTCTCCGTGTGCAACGTGTGCTAGAATCCCTTGGTGTGTAGTCTGTACAACCCCATATCCTGGGTTTTAACCGCCTGCCACCCTGGTTACTGAAAAGGCCCGGAGTGATTTTAGATTTATTGTAGTACAAGAGAGATTGCACTCCTGCCACTGTTTTTAATGCAGTATTTTCTGCCATTTTATCTGAGCGCCACGACTATGTATCTGTTTTTACGGATGGATCAAAACAAGGGGATTCTGTTGGTTGCACAGTTGTTTTTCCGGATTGTGTCCTCAAGGTCGGACTGCCTCAGACTTTTACTGTCTTTGATGCGGAATTGTCTGCGATCTTGCGGGTACTGGAGCAGATGAGGCTTTCTTCCTCTCCTAAATTTCTTGTCTGTTCCGATTCACTCAGTGGCCTTCACTCATTGCAATGTCTGTAACTGGCAAACAAAATAGTCCAGACCATCCAGGATGCCCTCCTCCGACTACTGCGACTGGGGAAGGTTGTAGCTTTCTGCTGGGTTTCGGGTCATGTCGTCATTGCTGGAATGAAAGGGCAGATCTAGCAGCCAAGGAGGCGTGTCTCGATCCACAAGTATCTCAGTGTGCTATCCCCTTGCACGCACTCACCTCGCTGTTGAGCTCATGAATCATGCGTCGGTGGGAGGATGAGTGGCTGGAAGTGACTGACAATAAGCTCCGTATAGTCAAGCCCACCACACGTGTGTGGTGTACTTCCTTTCAGCCCATCGACGGGATGAGGTTCTCCTCACGCGGCTTCGAATAGGCCACAGCCCTATGACGCATGGCTTCCTGCTCCAGCGGGAGGACCCTCCAATGTGTGATGCTTGCGGCGTCCAGGTCTCTGTGTGCCACGTTTTATTGGATTGTGTTTTATTTTCTGACCAGCGGGCCACGGCTGACTTGCCGGCGGACCTGCCATCTCTTTTAGGCAACACTCGGCCCAATGTGGTTAAAGTTTTAAAATTCTGTGCCATGTCAAATGTTTTTACAAAGATTTTAGGGAGAGGATTTTAACTTGTTCACTATGTGACAAGCTCGCCCATATTTTATGTAAGTGGCCAGCCAATGACAATTTCCTGTGGCATTCTTGTTGCTATGTTTTCCCTTTCCTTGGGTTTTACTTTCTTGTGCAGCATTTTCCTTCTTTTCCTGATTTCTTTGAGGGAGTGCTTCAGTTTTATTAGGTCTGTCCACATTCATTCCTTTTAATGTGCGTCAGGGCGCTGATGACCTCGATGTTGAGCGCCCATAAGCCCCAACACACACACACACACACACACACACACACACACACACACACACACACTCTCTCTCTCTCTCTCTCTCTCTCTCTGTCCATCCTTGCCGGCCGGAGTGGCCGAGCGGTTCTAGGTGCTACAGTCTGGAGCCGCATGACCACTACGGTCGCAGGTTCGAATCCTGCCTCAGGCATGGATGTGTGTGATGTCCTTAGGTTAGTTAGGTTTAAGTAGTCCTAAGTTCTAGGGGACTGATGACCTCAGCAGTTTAGTCCCATAGTGCTCAGAGCCATTTGAACCATTTTGTCCTTCCTCCTCGCTCTTCAATGATGACCTGACCTTGGCTTATTGGTTACTTTTGTTTCCTGTTTTTGCCATTGACTATGCACACTTGTTTGTGGTTGTGGTATGCCATAGTCCCTAGAAGTACTGCACTGCTATCTCCCAATCTTGAAGACATGCAAAACAGCTTGTCTCACATCAAGCAAGTGTTGTTTTGCTATACTTCTAGTTCTCTACAAGTAAGCAATCACTGAGTAAATACCTCAGTCATAGTTGTTAATGGATACCATACCATCAAGGCAAGTTACATACTTTTGAGCTAAAGGAATATATACTTATATTGTTATTGTATGATCTTGTTTGTTGACTAGATATGTAACCACAGCAGCATGCAGCTCTTGATGGAGTGACACTTACATGCATTGCTCTTTTGTGACTGCATGCAAGCAGTACTGACAGCATAACACCACCACTGCAAAATATTTCTGAGGTCTCCTGTAGCCTAACAAAACACTCCAAATACTGTTATCTGCATATTTGCAGAGACTCTTTGACCTGCTTGCTACAACTTGCTTGCAGTACATACATAATTGCTATGCTTTACTGAGAAGGTACAAATGTGCAACATTTTTTTTTTTCCTGATCAATTACAGTCAAGCTAAGGTTTTACATTTATGTATGTTACTCCTTGATCTGTACACATTTTTTTTTTTTTTCCACACACCTGACGTCCAGTTTCTATCTTGTCTTTTTGGAACTGTTATGCTGTGGACAATTTACCAGCTCAATCCTGTTTCTGGATTTGGTTTGGTTTTAAATATCTTGCTAATTTATACAAGTTTCTTGTAGGTATTTGTGCACTCCTGTAAGCCAATAAGTTCTTTTTTTATGGTTTTAGTACTGCTGCACAGTTTTTCTTTTCAGTATGCTAAGACTCATTAGCCTTGTTTGCCAAATTTTGTCTCCAGTTATTTTCCTGCATCTTTATGTATATTTCTGTATTGTTTCTGAATTTAAATGTTTGTGCTGGTGTTCTGTTTCCTAATATCTTTTCTTTTCACTATCTTTTGTTGATTCTAAAGTAGGTATTTGCGGTACAGATGTGTATTCTGGCCAAATGACTGCCTTGCAAGTTGTAGGTTCTGCAATTTTGTAGAATGAATTTTTACTATAAATATCGTCTGTTAACTGAAATGCAAAGTCCGTCTTTCATAGTCTTCCTCTTGTGGTTCCGTTTTCCCCACCATTTGGCTACATGACTTCTCATAGATCCTTAAATTTGTCTTCCCCTGACCCTCCCAGTCCTGTTGTTACCCAATACTGCTTCACTGCTTCTTATCAGAAGAGATGGATAGTCATGCTCTTCCTACTGTATTTCTTTCTCTCTGTTCTGTGGTTTTTCTACACTGTCAGCATTGCTAAATTATCTACAAAAGTTGAACAAACAATTTTGACATTATCAATTTTCTAACTAAGTAGTAGTCAACTTATGGGTATTAGATACTGACAACTGCTCCATCTGTTTAATATTCACTTTTGTAGTATAGTCTGAAAGAATAATGGAGTTAGTACATTACCTTGGCTAAAGTCTGTCCTTATCTCAAATGAGGCTGTAGTTCTTTTAAGACGACCCGTGTTGTCTTCTGTATTTCAGCTTCTTTAAGAATTTTGAATAAAAGCAGTCTTGCTTCTAAAATTTTACGGATGTATTCCAATAGTATGTTGCTCCTTCAGTCCTTTATCAATTTGGCCTCCACAGGTCCATCCTGCCCTAAGCCATCTCTGATATACCTCGTATTTCAGAATTACTGCTGTAGTTTTCTCCTTGCACTTTTCATGGAATTTTGTTGAATCCTACGAGCACATGGTTATCAGTTATTCTAGGTCAGGAATCTTACTTTAATTATTCAGTCGTAATGATCAATTTCAACAGATATCTATTTCTGACTCTAGAATTCTTCATGTTTTTGGAATTGTGCTCTGCTACTGGCACATAAGCTGTCTGATTTTCTCAAATCATATTATTGTTGTCCTCATATCTTTTTAGTGTTTTATGCTAAATGTCTTTTTCTTGCCAATTTTCCTTTTTTCTTACATCCAGTCAGGCAGACATTCGTAAATTAAAACATTTTCTCTCAGGAGCAGGAGTGTTATGGAATGTACTTATTCAAAATTAATTTGGCAGCTGTACAATTCTCATGTGGTAGCTCAGTGTGATGTCTGAATCCTTTATAATTCCTTTTGAGGTAATACTTTCCTTGTGTTAACCATGTTTACAAATTCCATATTCATTACAAGATGGGAATCTTCGTAATCTGTATATCTAGACAATGGTAGTACTTTGTGTACTAATTTCTGTTAGTCATATCATACTGTACATCTTAATATCCACTCCCCAAGCACTAGGCATGACATTTAATAACTTTGACTTAGTTCATAGTGTGCTGTCACTTGAGAATGGCATAACAGTCAAAATTCCAGTTGTGAATAAATACATTTAATAGCAGTTTAGGCAGAAAATGTTCTCATCTCCATTCTGTCCCAGTCTGAGGATAGATGTTTAATAAAATTTGTGTTTTCCTCTGGTACTTCATCAGATGCTTCTCAACATTGTTCTGAGGACTGTTTTACCTTCTGCATTGTTCTTGTTATCCTGATTTATTGGTGCATGTGCATTAATTATTGTGTAACTCTCACCTAAATATTGAATTATTGCAGGGAGAGAGACTTTCTGGAGGTAATGAAAAATTTGGCACCATTTGCATCATAATTGCCATTTATGAATGCAGATCCTAGTTCTGGAGTAGTTAAGCAAATTTCTTCCCTGTGTTCTCCGTTAAGAATCTACAGTTTTCTGATTGTGATATTTCTTCATCTGTGAATGTGTTATTTTGTAATGCCAATTTTAACTTGTTGTGCATTTACAATGTTTGAAACTATTTTGAGTTTGCCAATATTTATTAATGTTTGTATATTTAATGGTCCAAGCCTGTATGTAGTTCCAGTTGTGAATTTAAGGTTCGGTTTAGAAGTCACCCCTTACCTCTGCAGGTTGGTCTGGGCTGCCCAGAGCACAAAGGCCCAAATGTGTCACTTATGATGATGGATTCATCTGTCATTGAATGGCAGTTTAAATAATGGAAAGAAACTGAAAGAAAATTTTACACAAGGTGTAAGTGCATGACAGGTTAAAGATGTTATTGGTCACTTTCCTTTGTGAAGTGTCTAGTAGGAAGTATGGCTACAAACAAATTACTGGCTTGTGTAGTTATTTACAGTACTGAACACAGTGAGAAAATGGAGAATGAATTGTTACTAACATTCTGTTTCATTAACTGCAACAGTTTATCATGTCCTCTTTAATGATATTTTCAAGCCTAACTTACAGCATATTGTGGACCAATCACATGTTGGTGGGGCGTTAATAGAATTCTATTTATTTACTGTCTCATCAGTTGTAAATCACTGGCCATTTCTTCAAATATTTCAGGTGGGAACCTCAACAAGATACGCATCTGATAGTGCAAGGTAAGTTTTCATAAGTCACTGCAGAACTTTTTCAGAAATATAAATTTTTGTTTATTAACTGTGAGAGTACTTCAGATATAAAATGCACTACTGTAATTATTCATTAGTACTATTCCTCACAACAACCATTATGTGACTATTCCTAGATAAATAGAGCAAATGTCTGATATCCATACAGGAAAATAAAAGTTCAGGTGGCATATCAGCAGCTGTATTGTGTTTAATGCAGAACGTCACATGAAAATCACTGCAAATTGAACAGATTCTTCTTTATGGGCACAAGCTAATATACTGCAGTAGAACAAGTAAGAAGAAAGGGTGAATGGCTATATATCCAAAAATTGGAGCTGATTCCCAGCCTTTCAGATTAATGAATATAGTGTTGAACATCTGTTTCAA